>NC_091464.1:54589030-54889030 GCF_027789765.1 Dendropsophus ebraccatus | reverse complement strand
AACTTATTTTAACTCATAGAAGATGTTAAACTTCACAGTGGTGAACAGGCTAAGCCTTGGAAGTGGCCAGCCTTAAGGATGTGACAATGGTAAAGTCAGAGGCGGGCACAGTGGTTAGGCACAGGAGTAAGGATCTTCAGTAGGGTCATTGGTGCCCTTAAAGTAGACTGGACTAGAATGGGAAGCCAGAAGGTGCCATTCTCTTTATTGCTTCCTGGCCGGGTGCTATATGTTAAAAAAAACTGGGGTTTCCAATATCCGGGAATCCCAGTGACCTAGCACCTCACCTGACTCCTGTGATTTAGCCCTGTGAATTAAATAAAGCTATGGCCAACTTAACAAAGAGTTTGTTTTGTGTATCGATTTCACAGTCTGTGTTTATTGTTGGAGTTATTTCAAGCAAAAGTCCATCCCATATCTAAAAGTCACTTTAAAGACTGGTGTAGAAGCTTCAGTGGCAGCAGCGAGCGAGCAGAAATGAAAAGAACACCAGGGAACATGGTCAGGTATGTATAAAGTTTTTTTTTTTTTTTGTACAGTCATTAGCCATTGGCTGCGCATTGCTTTTTACACGTGTGTGGTTGGCAGCCAATGATTGTTAGGCAGGACCAAAAGACATAATTGTCATCAGCTGATTGATAATCTGGTAATTCGGCCTCATTCAGCAGATTATTGCTCCGTGTGATAGGACCCTACGTTTTTACTGTCTGAGAATTAGATTTTTTTTTTCTCTCCCAATGTCTTTTTCCTGCTTATTTGTGTACTTTGGACGGACCATTCAGACATACAGTTTATTATTAACACTTGAGATATATGTCTACATTTATTATATCCAACACTGGATGTTATTTTTCCTGTTTTACTTCAGCTGCAATTAGTTTTGTATTACAGACAGGCAGCCGCTATCACAGACTGAAGAATCCCACCAAGAACTGAGCATGAACCAATAGGTCAGACATCAAGAAATGGTTTGTGCAGGATCTTAAGATTAACTTAGCAAGTTATAAATTATGTTTACCTTCTCAAAGAGCAATATACCTCTAACCTGCTTATTAAACTCATCAAGAGCCAGGGCACCGATAATACAAAATGAAACCAGTTTATATTGCAAAACATATGCTTCACTTGCTTCTTTCATTACAAGCTGCTTATTGGGCTTATGACAAACTGAATAGAGATGAGAGACCCATTTCAATTTCACTGTGGTCATAAAACACTTAATAGTCAAGATGTCAGCCAGTATTAAGGTCTCTAAACAATATCCAGCAACAACCTTTAATGTACCCAGGGTAGCTCTTGGCCGTGGCGCCTACATAGTGATGTCAATGCAGTGATGTAAAAAGTTTTATTCTATCACTTAGGCCTATTGGAAAATTACCAGAAGCATGATGGACATTAGACAGCCGACAGGGCCACAGTCAGTGGCGGAACTACCACCGTAGCAGCAGTAGCTGCTGCTACGGGGCCCGGCTCATCAAGGGGCCCGGCAGTGAGGAATGTGTGTGTGATGTCCCCTGGTTAGCTACTGTCAGGACGTTTGTCCTGACACTAGCTAACCAGGGGAAAACGATGTTTGTAGAAATGCTGGGCAAGCATTCACCAGCAGGGGGCGGCATCGCAAAGTACGGGGGGAGAGAGGGAGACTAGCCTGTCAGCTGCTTCACGGAAGAACATCCTGTGAGGTAGGATAACCTCTGACCCCTAGCACTCTCCCGCCCGGACCTCAGAGAGATAGTGACAGCTCCCTCCTCCTCCTCATGTAAGTGTAAACTGTCTCTGATAAGAGAGGTGTATGTGTGTGTGTTTTTTATTTCTACAGGAGCGGTGACATTATAGGACTACAACTCCTAATGTGGTCTGTCCGCTGTCTATGCCCCCCTCCCCCAAAGACACAGACACACCACACTGGGAGTTGTAGTCCTACACTGTCTATATAGAAAGCAGCCCTGTGACTGCAGCTCCTGTAGGACTAAAAAAAACTCATTATGCATAGTAATAGTAGTGCCAGGCTGGATATATATATAATGTATACACACAGTGCAGTGCCAGGCTGCATCATGTATATGTGTGTATGTGTGTATATATATATATATATATATACACAAATACATATATATATATATATATATATATATATATATATATATATATACATACAGTAGCAGGCTGGAGAAATATAAATATATACATACAGTAGCAGGCTGGCAGGTAGGCAGGCAGTTACAGAATGGAGGTGTCTGGTATGGCAGTGTTATCCAGTCACAGTATGGTGGTATTGGTCAGGTCTGGTGTGGCAGTGTTATCCAGTCACAGTACGGCGTATTGATCAGGTCTGGCATGGCAGTGTTATCCAGTCACAGTACGGCGTATTGATCAGGTCTGGTATGGCAGTGTTAACCAGTCACAGTATGGCGCTATTGGTCAGGTCTTATGTGGGGGTGTTATCCAGTCACAGTGTGGTGGTATTGGTCAGGTCTGGTATGGCAGTGTTATCCAGTCACAGTATGGCAGTATTGGTCAGGTCGGGTGTGGCAGTGTTACCCAGTCACAGTATGGTGGTATTAGTCAGGTCTGGTATGGCGGTGTTATCCAGTCACAGTATGGCGCTATTGGTCAGGTCTGGTATGGCGGTGTTATCCAGTCACAGTATGGCGGTATTGGTCAGGTCTGGTGTGGCAGTGTTATCCAGTCACAGTATGGCGGTATTGGTCAGGTCTGGTATGGCAGTGTTATCCAGTCACAGTATGGTGATATCAGCTCTGGTATGGCAGTGTTATCCAGTCACAGTATGGCGGTATTAGTCAGGTCTAGTATGGCAGTGTTATCTAGTTAAGCAGTTAAAAACTATGTAGAGAAAAAATTCAGACAGTGCATGTGGCCGAAACCATGCGTCCATTTCTTCCCCTGTAGCCTAGAGGGGGGAGGGGGGGCCCCCATTGGAAAGTTTGCTATGGGGCCCAGCCATTTCTAGTTACGCCCCTGGCCACAGTGATTCTAGTATGTGTTGAAATTGCCATGCAGGAATGATGGCCCATGCACACAATATAGCTTGGAGGTACTGACATGTTCTGAACAACCCATTGTACCTCAGCCTAGAAATGCACAGTGCAACAGAAACATGGATACATCTGAACATGATTTTTATAGTGGTCCAATTATTGTAGATTTTCTTTCATTTTCTTTCATTTTCCATGGACAGCAATGGCACTCTGGTCTTTAAAGGAGAAGTTCAAAGAAAATAGGAACTTGGCAGAAGGCAGGGGCAGGTTGGAACATAATAAATAAGTACTACTTGCCTCTCCCCGTGCCTCCACAGCACCACGTCACAGGCTCCAAGATCCCCGCTAGAATTTATTTTCCCCTAAACTCCAATGTTGTCACGACTGATGGATAACCTGCTCAGCAAATCAGTGACTGGAGCAGCATACCGTCCCAGCCACTGATTGGCTGAGCGGGAAATGCATCGTCCCAATCATGACATCACTGAAGCAGGAGATCAACGAGCCCGTTGGGGGTCCCAGAGCGTTTAGACCGGACTACAGAGACACGGGGGAGGTAAGTGCTGCTTGTTAATTATGTTTCTCCCTTCCCCTGCCTGTTTAAAAATTTTTATTTCCTCTGGACTTCTCCTTTCAAATGATCTGATCTTAAAGTGTCACTGTTGTTTGAAAAAACTTTTGACATGTCAGAGAGACATATCAAAACTTCAGACCTGTACCGATCATGAGAACAAACGGGAAGAGGACTGTTCTGTAGTGCGATCAGCTCTCTGCTCTGTCAGTGAAAGAGTTGGGTTCCATGGACTTACATTAGGAGACGACTCATCACATAAAACAAAGCGGGGAGACGACCATGTTGAACATGGAATTCTCCCAGCTCGTTCTCATGATTGGTGCGGATCTAAACACTCAAACTCAGAGTGCTCAAAACTTTGGACATGTCTTTCTGGCAATTTTTTTTATGTGACAGTGACTCTTTAACTGGTCTTACTAAATCTGCTATCATAGTCTATCTATGCTATGCTGTACTAAGTTGACTTTCATCAGCAAGTAATTTACTGTGTGTCCTCCTAATCCCTTTTCACTGCATGTTTTTCTTTTATCACATGATTCTCTATATACTTTTGTTGCAGGAAAAGAAAACACCAGTTGTCAGTTTTTGAAATACTGGCCCCAAATATTCTATGATGACTATGCCTCGTTCCAATTGCTCAAATCATTTTATTTTTACATTCTAATTCACAAAAAATGTGGTCACGTGATTTTGTTCAGCACTCTGGGGCCAAGAGTCTAATTTTCATACAGAGAAGCTCCATGTCAGGACAGGGGAGGTAGGGACAAGACACGACAGTGAGCCCTACAAATGACCCCACTCACTGTCCCTACCTACTTGCCTTAAAAGGCCCTAGGCAGCCACGAACAACCACGAAGGCGGTCCCTGCTCTGGTATAGGTGTAACACAGAAAGAGACAGAAGAACAAACACAAAGGGAGAGTCAACAAGTCAAAGCCCAAACCAAACGGGCAACGCAGTAAAGAATTAGCAAACAATCGGGTAGTCAGAGGTCAGGCGGGAGGTCAGATAACAGGTTGAGCAAGCGGAGGGATTAGGAATGGGGATCGCAGTAGTAGACAGGGGGAGCTGGGATCAGGGTGTGAACCTTAATAGCCAGCGATCAGGAACTGACCGCTGGCTCTTTAAATACAGGACCAGGAGCCCAGAACGTGATTGGTCCGGACTCCTGAGTCCTAATACACAACATATGAGAAGCTGCAGGCTGGGTGGCAGCAGCGCCTGCCACTCAGCCTGAGCCTAACTGTGCTCAGCTGAGCGAGACTTCGCTCAGCCGAATAGACACGTGTCACTGGAGCCTGCGGCGCCCCTGGTAACCGGAAACGCCATCGGGTCTCTGTGGTGTCACACGACCCCGGGCAGGAAGGTGGCACTGTGGTCCAGCCAGAGCAGACAAAGCTGGAGCACCGTCAGGTAAGTTCCTGACACTCCAGTTGTGAAATGGCAGGTGCTTCTAATAAATTGGACATTTACTATATATGTTACAATCAAAATTCCAACATTGTATAGAATGCAAAGTATGAAATGTCTGGTTTTATTTTAATATGCTATATACTTTCCCTAAACAATGGGTATGACAATTAGGCATTATACAGAACAACAATTACTATCTTACACAAAGTATGAAAAGAGAGTCATGAAAAGATCTTTATTTAAAAGACATCTATGAAAATGAAAAAAAAATGTAATAAAAGGAAAAGACATTGAAAAGATGTGTATGAGAATGAAAGAAGAGATACAACATAAAGTCTTACAATACAACGCTTTAGCCGTCCAGGCATGATGGGAATTGTAGTTTTGCAACAGCTGAGGGGCCACAGTTTGATGCCCCCGTTTAAAAAAAAAGAGAGAGAGAAAAAGACCAGCCTGACTGACCAGCCTGTTTGTCCTTATTCCTTCTGCCAGGTTTTACGTCCTCTTTTTCGTAAAGTCAGGGATGCATCATCTCAGTGTTTGGAGTCAATCTAATCAGAGGGAGAGATCCAAGTAAACAGGGTCAGAGTGTTGAGGGCCAAGTAAAGCCTTCATGTTATACCCAGTGTAGGGATCTTCCCGGGGGATGGTGTGTTTGGACACAGTTCACAGCAGACTTGGACTTGTAAAATAACAGCTTGGCGTTTATTTTCAGCATAAACAGTCCGTAACAGAAATATAGCAACACTGTGCTTTAAGAACAAAACAAAAGGTCTTGCCCGTCTGGGCGCTAACTAACAAAAGCAGGTTACCTCTCTGACACTTCAGTCGGCAGTATTGCGGGGTGTGAACAGGCCCCAGCAGCGGCTGTCTTCCCAGCTCTCACCAAACAGCATGCAGGCTGTTCACTCCTGGCTGAGAGAGAGAGACCTGTACACTGAGCACACCTTTTGCCTTCTCAGGCTGATTGGGATCAGAGCTCACCTGATCCCAAAACCCACACTGGATCGAGGGGGAGGGAATGGCAAGTCCCACTACCAAAACCTACCTGCCATTCCATGTAAGTCCAGGCCCGGCAATAATAAATAATAGCTCAGCAGCATAACACTGCTGAGCACAGATGCCTCCTGGACTCACCATCTCACACTATGTATCAACCTGGGTGAGATGTACATCCCCTCGAGCACTTTTCCCGTGACATGTCCACATATCCCCCCCCTCTTCTTCAGACCGGAGGGCTGAGCATTTTGTCCCCACAGACAGTGTACCCTAGATAGGGCGTCAGCATTTGCCTGTAATTTCCCTGGCCGGTGTTCCACCATGAAATTAAAGTTTTGGAGGGAAAGAAACCACCTAGTCACCCTTGCATTTTTCTCCTTGTTTAATTTCATCCATGTTAGGGGGGCATGGTCGGTCACTAACTTAAACCTCCTGCCTAGTAAGTAGTACTTCAGGGATTCTAGGGCCCACTTCACTGCCAGACATTCTCGCTCAACTATGGCGTAGTTTTTCTCGGCCGGGGATAGTTTCCTGCTTAAGTACATCACCGGGTGCTCCTCGCCATTCACGACCTGTGAGAGGACGGCACCTAACCCTGTGTTAGAGGCATCTGTCTGTACTAGAAACTCTCGCCTAAAGTCAGGGGTAACTAGCACAGGCTGTTGGCACAAGGCAGACTTAAGGCTTTTAAAAGCTTTCTCAGCCTCTGGAGTCCATGTCACCATTGCGGACTTCGCACCCTTTGTCAGGTCAGTTAGTGGGGCTGCAACTGAAGCAAAATTCGGCACAAACCTCCGGTAATAGCCGGTAATACCCAGGAAAGCTCTGACCTGTTTCTTTGTGAGGGGTTGAGGCCAATTCTGTATTGCCTCAATTTTATTTAGTTGTGGTTTCACTAACCCCCTCCCAATAATGTAGCCCAAGTATTTGGCCTCCTCTAAGGCTAGTGCACACTTCTCTGCATTGATGGTTAACCCCGCATCACTTATGGCATCTAACACCGCCTGGACCTTACAGAGGTGACTTTCCCAATCCGGACTAAAAATGACCACATCATCGAGGTAGGCAGCGGAGTAATCACGATGTGGTCGCAGAATCAAGTCCATCAACCTCTGAAAAGTGGCAGGGGCTCCATGTAACCCGAATGGCATCACTACGTATTGGAAGAGCCCATCAGGGGTGGAGAATGCAGTCTTCTCTCTAGCCTTAGGAGTGAGTGGGATCTGCCAGTAGCCCTTAGTGAGATCGAGGGTAGTTATGTACCTGGCATTACCCATCCTTTCTATCAACTCATCTACCCTGGGCATGGGGTAGGCATCGAACTTGGAGATCTCATTTAACTTTCTAAAGTCATTACAGAACCTCCAAGTTCCATTGGGCTTTGGGATTAACACAATCGGGCTGGACCACTCGCTCTGGGACACCTCAATGACTCCTAGGTCAAGCATACGTTTTACCTCGGATGATACCGCCTCCCTCCGTGCTTCTGGTATCCTATAGGGCTTCAGGTTTACTCTGCTTCTAGGCTCAGTTTCAATATGATGACTAATGAGATGCGTACGCCCTGGTAGGTCAGAAAACTTGTCTTTATTTCTCTGCAGGAACTCCTTAGCTTCCTGCTTCTGGGATACTGATAGGGTGTCACCAATCCTGACCGGAGGGATTGGTGGTGACAGATGACCAACAGGCTTTGTCGCCACCAAGGATTCCCTGTCTTTCCAGGGCTTGATCAAGTTTATGTGATAAACTTGGAAAGGCTTCCTTCTACCTGGTTGGTGTACCTTGTAGTTGACCTCACTGATCTTCTCTACAATTTCATAGGGACCCTGCCACTTGGCTAAGAATTTGCTTTCTACCGTGGGAACAAGTATGAGTACCCGGTCACCTGGGCTAAAGGTCCTGATTCTTGCAGAACGATTGTAAATTCTGCTTTGGCCCTCTTGCGCCCTCTGGAGGTGTTCCCTTACTAGGGGCATTACAGTGGCTATACGGTCCTGCATTTGTGCTACATGCTCTATAACACTCTTGTATGGGGTGGACTCACTTTCCCATGTCTCTTTCGCTATATCCAACAAACCCCTAGGGTGACGACCATAGACTAATTCGAAGGGAGAGAACCCTGTGGACGCTTGGGGTACTTCCCTAATAGAAAACATCAGGTAAGGTAGTAAGTGATCCCAATCACGACCATCCTTTTCCACCACTTTTTTTAACATATGTTTCAGGGTTTTATTAAACCTCTCCACTAACCCGTCTGTCTGTGGGTGATATACAGAGGTACGTAGGTGTGAGATTTTAAACAGTTTGCATAGCTCTTTCATTACCTTTGACACAAATGGGGTACCTTGGTCAGTCAAGATTTCCTTGGGGATCCCCACCCTGGAAAACATATAAAACAATTCCCGTGCAATTGTTTTAGAGGTAGTGTTTCTTAGGGGTACAGCCTCAGGATAGCGGGTCGCGTAGTCCAACACCACTAGAATGTACTGGTGTCCCCTAGCCGACTTTACAATGGGACCCACCAAGTCCATTGCGATCCGGTCAAAAGGTACCTCTATGATGGGGAGTGGGACCAAAGGACTGCGAAAATGCGACACTGGAGCGCTAAGCTGACATGTGGGGCACGACTCACAGTATTTTTTTATGTCAGCATAAATTGCAGGCCAATAAAACCTCTGGAGGACTCTCTCCTGTGTTTTATCTGTCCCCAAGTGGCCCCCAAGGACATGATTATGGGCCATGTCGAGTACCTGACGCCGGTACGACTTAGGCACCAGAAGCTGTTCCACCACCTCCTCATTAATCTTAGTGACTCTATAGAAGAGATCATTAGTCATAGAAAAATGTGGAAATCTTTTCTCAGCTTCTGGTTCCTGAGGTACCCCATTCATAACAGTGACCGGCTCTCTCGCATTTTTGAGAGTGGGGTCCTGTAATTGTGCAGTACCAAAATTATCCCTAGACACCTCTAAGTCTGGAACATTTTGCGCAGTGGGAGGAGCCTCTTCCTCACCAGCCAGGACCTGCAAAGGAAAAGCATCATTTTCATCCTGTACATTTTTATCATTTACCGTGGGTAATGCAATAGACTTAGGGGTCTCCTCACTCCTTTCAGGGGATTGTTGTTTTCCCCATAGAGCCCAGAATAAAGGAAAATCACGCCCCAATATCACATTATGCATAAGATTTTTAACCACACCCACTTCATATTGTACAGCGCCTAGTTCAGTCCCGACATTAGCCCGTACTATAGGGTAAACCTTTGTATCACCATGTATGCATACCACACTCATATGTCTTGCTGGCACAAAGTCCCCAGTCACCAGGCTGGCATGCACCAGGGTGACAAGGCTTCCTGAGTCCAGCAACGCCTTAACAGGAAAGTCATTTACAGTAATGTTGCAGACTTGTGGTTCAGTCTCTAGTCCAGTGACTGCAACAAAAGACGGCTCCGCAAATAGCGACTGACGCCGGCTAGCGTCACACTCCATGGGCTCAGTGGTAAGAGGGCAATGGGCAGACATATGTCCTGTCTCATGGCATCTCCAGCACTGGATAGGGCCTGGTCTCCTTGGCAGGGAGTCCTTTTTAGGGCCACTTAGCCACCGGGGACCACCACCAGTCTTTTGCCCCTGAGACGCCTCCTGAGCGCTCTTCCCTCTATCAGCACCCCTCCACACTCCCCCAATAGATGGAAGTCTCTTACCAGCTGACGGCACAGGTCTGGCACTCCGGGGAGGTGACGGTGCTGCAGGAACATCACGGAGGTAGTCCTCGGTCGCCTGGAACCTCTCCACAAGGCTGACAAGTTCGTCGGCACTCTTAGGGTCGCCTTGTCCCACCAAGCGTTGCAGATCAGCAGGAAGTGCGCGGAGGTAGCGATCCATCACGACCCTCTCTAGGATCTGTGCAGGAGTAGAGGTGTCTGGCTCCAACCACTTTCTTGCCAAATGAATCAGGTCGTACATCTGGGACCTCGCTGACTTGTCCAGACTGTAGCTCCAGTTGCGGACTCTCCGGGCACGGACAGCAGCAGTAACTCCTAGTCGGGCGAGTATCTCTGCTCTTAGCCGAGGATAGTCCTTGACCTCTTGCTCACTGAGGTCATAGTAGGCCTTTTGAGGTTCGCCTGTTAAATAGGGAGCAATGACCTCTGCCCACTCAGGGGAGGGTAACTTTTCTCGCTCAGCCACACGCTCAAAGACAGTTAAATAGGCCTCAACATCGTCATCAGCAGTCATCTTTTGCAGCGCACGCTGCACAGCTCTTCTCACAGACAAAGTCTCTGGCGCGGCTGCTGCCACCAGCTGGGGATTAGCACCTGCAGACGCCTCTTGCTTTGCTATCAGGTGCTCAATAAGTCTCTGTTGTTGAGCCATCGCTTGTTCGTGGCGCAGATTAGCATCTGCCAGAGCCTGTTGTTGCTGCCGATTAGCCTGCTGGTGTGCAGCCAATGCCTGTTCATGGCGCAGGTTAGCAGCCTCCTGATCCTGCTTAGCGGCTGCCTGAGCCTGTTGTTGTGCGACCAACGCCTGTTGCTGTTGCAGACTCACTTGCATTAGCTGCTTCATCATTTCCTCCATGTTGCTTGACTGTTTTTGGAGTGAAGCAGCAGCCTTCACCCAGGACATACGCAGCTGTAGCCAAGTTGATGCACACCGTTGCCCCTAGCAACCGCTTTGCCCGCATCCTCCACCAATTGTAGGGATCTTCCCGGGGGATGGTGTGTTTGGACACAGTTCACAGCAGACTTGGACTTGTAAAATAACAGCTTGGCGTTTATTTTCAGCATAAACAGTCCGTAACAGAAATATAGCAACACTGTGCTTTAAGAACAAAACAAAAGGTCTTGCCCGTCTGGGCGCTAACTAACAAAAGCAGGTTACCTCTCTGACACTTCAGTCGGCAGTATTGCGGGGTGTGAACAGGCCCCAGCAGCGGCTGTCTTCCCAGCTCTCACCAAACAGCATGCAGGCTGTTCACTCCTGGCTGAGAGAGAGAGACCTGTACACTGAGCACACCTTTTGCCTTCTCAGGCTGATTGGGATCAGAGCTCACCTGATCCCAAAACCCACACTGGATCGAGGGGGAGGGAATGGCAAGTCCCACTACCAAAACCTACCTGCCATTCCATGTAAGTCCAGGCCCGGCAATAATAAATAATAGCTCAGCAGCATAACACTGCTGAGCACAGATGCCTCCTGGACTCACCATCTCACACTATGTATCAACCTGGGTGAGATGTACATCCCCTCGAGCACTTTTCCCGTGACATGTCCACACCAGACATTACACAAAGACTGCTGTTATTTCAAAACAATGGCCGCTGATTTAAATAACAGTATACAGCGGCCAACCACTACATTTTAACAGTGTGTGAACATAGCCTTTCTGTTGTAATGCCCGCCACCCTACCCCCCAAAACCGTTGGTATCGTTTTCTAGACTTCAGCGCAGTATATCCGGTCCAAGGGTCTGCCTGTCTCCTGGGGGCTTTTATTTTGGCGGCGCAGTGAGGTGTCGATGAGGCAAACCCTAGAGCATCCGTGCCGCTCCTATCTTTTTTTTCTCTGGCCCAGAGGCATGCTGAAAAAGAAGAAAGATGGGGAGAGAGTTGCTGCAGGCCTAGGGCAGGGATGCTCTAGACCTGCCCTATTGACTCCCTGCAGCACCGCCATAATAAAAGTTGTTTTTAGCCAGAATACCAACCCCAGGAGATAGGCAGACCCCGTGACCAGACATGCCGAGATAAAGTCTAGAAAACTGTACCGGCAGTTTGGGAGGGTGATGGGCAGTACAGATTAGCTTTTCATTTAAAAAGAGAAAAAATGTAGTAAAATAAAAGCAATATATTGGGTATTGATGTAATCATATTGACCCAAAGAATAAAGATAATATATCGGGTTTACTGTAAATTGGACTTTACAAAAATGTGGTGTGAAGCTAACTGATTATGACTGGGTTCACACACAGTATATTTCAGGCAGTATTTGGTCCTCATGTCAGGTCCTCATAGCAACCAAAACCAGGAGTGGATTAAAAACACAGAAAGGCTCTGTCCACATAATGTTGTAATTGAGAGGATGGCCGCCATATAATGACAAATATTTGCTGTTATCTTAAAACAACGTCTGTTGTATTAAAATAATGGCAGTTATTTACTGTTATATGGCGGCCATCCACTCAATTACAACATAATGTGAACAGATCCTTTCTGTGTTTTTAATCCACTCCTGGTTTTGGTTGCTATGAGGACCTGACATGAGGACCAAATACTGCCTGAAATATACTGTGTGTGAACCCAGCCTGAGCATGCTGTAAGGATATGAGGACTATGTACTATCACTGGGGCAATACAAAGTGTTAACGTTCTGGTGAAGGATTGTAAGTGGAATATTATATAAAATGCATAAGAAATGAATGTATGTACATCAGTCTTCCATCGAGGGGTGGGGTGATGCATGCATTCCCTTATTTCCTGCATTTCTATAGCGTGAGATCTTGCCCTACTTTGCTAGTTACTGGAGGGATGGCGTTTATGGTGAATCTAATTGGTGTTGGCACCTGTCTTATGTCTTGTTCTCCACACAGTTGTGCTTTGGTAAAGACACGCAAGAATGGATGAGACAAAAAGCATTAGTGAACCCCCCCGCTATGATCCTGTGCCAGCCGCAATGTGTGCCCTGTCATGCTTTCAGAGAAAAGCCTAACACACATGCCTCACGCATGTCATCATTGCCTTAGAGAGTATGGATCATCTTTATATTCAGTCTAGACTGAAAGGTCAGTCATAGGCGGATCCTATACGGCTGATATATCAGGACATATTTTGTGAATCCATCCGGTGCATTGCTTTTGTACTCTCTGTGTTGCCGTTGCTTTGGCCAGTTTCTATCAGTCTCACTGCGGTATGGATGCTTCTACAACTGTTCCCCGCACAGAATTCGCTTATACCGAGACAGATGTGTCTGGTTTTTATTTTACAAGATAGACATTTAGCTCTCTTTATGCGTTCGCCAAATAGCCAACAATCACCTGAAGCATCACTCTTCCTGTGCGGCTCGGTATTGTAAGGAGACAGAGAAGGGCTGACAGCTCCAGCATTTATTTTATTGAGTGGGTCAGGCTATAGCAGCCACCTGACAGAGCGGTTTCTCTTGCAAAACAGCAAAGTTGTTTTACTTATTACAGAGGCAATATTATGTTGGAATCAGTAGGGGGTCATTACTGAACAGCAAGGTAGAAGCGGGAAGGGAAGGTTGTTATGCAATGCTTTATGAGAGAATGGGCCTTTTTATGCATCATTGTGTCGGCTTTTTACAAACACACTGATGGCTTACTACAAAAAAAAGGATCCATTATGAGCTAAACACGTTTTGCATAGTAAGATGAAGGCGTCTGAACTGACCTGATAACATTAGCGTTTTCCCAAGGTCATTTGACGTGTCTGACTCTTACATCCCCTTTTGTAAAAAAAGCCAATGCCATACTTTAAAGTGACTGTACCACCAGGCCCAGGCTGAAGCACTGGAGGCGGGCCGACCCACCCTTAGTGGGAAGAAACCCCAGCCCCTCCATGATGTGACTCCATTAGAATCGATGGAACCCTATCATAGAGGGGCTAGGGTTTCCTCCCACTAAGGGTGGGTCGGCCTGCCTCCAGTGCTTCAGCCTGGGCCTGGTGGTACAGTCACTTTAAGATCACGATCTTGTAATAACATATTTCATTTATCTCTATGGCACCATTTGCCTGATCTATGTTGCCCTTGTTAAAGGAGAAGTCCGGCCAAAACTATTTTTAATATGTTATTACTTACGGAAAGTTAGACAAATTTCTAATTTACATTAATTATGGGAAATGCACATATAGGGCTATTTCCCTTAATTTAGTAGATCAGGGAGACTTCAGATTCTCTAAAAAAAAAGATGCCATCGCGAACCAGGGGTGTAATTACAATGGAGTGTCCAGCAGGGGTGCACTATATATAGAAGTCAATGAGTACCATTGACTTCTATATATAGTGCGCCCCTGCTGGACTCTCCATTGTAATTACAATGGATGTGTATGTAAATGTAATACAGTATACAGTGTTTTTGATTAATTACATTTATGGAATACTTTGGGGAGCAAGTGTCCTTGCTCCCCAAAGTATTCCATAAATGTAATCAATCAGTACATAACAGTAGCCCGCCGAACTGCCGCCCTCCGAACCGCCGCTACCAAGCGCCCGCCGCTGCCGAACGCCCGCCGCTCTGGACTAGACTCAACTACTACTCTCATGGTGATAGAGAGTAGTAGCTGGGTTATATCGCCGCCGCTGCTGCTGATGATGATGATGGGCGCAGGGGGAGCCGCTCATCACTGTGCAGCTATTATCCCCCTCCGCTCCCCCCTCCTCCTCCGGCCAAACTTTACATGTAATGGCTGACTCCCCGCCCGGCGCTGTTCTCCGATTACACATGCTGGCTCCCGGTGCTGGAGTGTCCAGCAGGGGCGCACTATATATAGAAGTCAATGGTACTCATTGACTTCTATATATAGTGCGCCCCTGCTGGAAACTCCATTGTAATTACACCCCCGGTTCGTGACATCATCTCTTTTTAAAGAATCTGAAGTCTCCCTGATCTACTAAATTAAGGAAAATAGCCATATATGTGCATTTCCCATAATTATTGTACATTAGAAATTTGTCTAACTTTCCGTAAGTAATAACATATTAAAAAATAGTTTTGGCCGGAGTTGTCCTTTAAAGGGCTACTCCAACAGGAAAATGTTTTTAAGCCATTTAGTTTCAGAAAGTTATATTGATTTGTAAATTACTCAAGTCGTCCAGTACTTATCAGCTGCTGTATGTCCTGCAGGAAGTGGTGTATTTTTTTTCACTCTGACACAGTGCTCTCTGCTGCCACCTCTCTCAGTGACAGGAACTGTCCAGAACAGTAGCAAATTCTCATACAAAACTTCTCCTGCTCAGAGATCAGCAGGGTCTGACTCCCAGCACCTGACCGATCAGCTGTTTGATGTGAGCCCTGCATCCTGCAAACACCATTCCGGTCTTTCTGTCAGCTGCCTGATGCCATTTTCAGGTGGCATCCGGGTATGTCTCATACCCGGCTCGGCTGCTGAAATATTCATCCACTATTAGCTGAGCAGGCAATCCCCCAGCGGGGTACTTGACGTTGCAGCAGCAGGAGCTGCTGGACTTTGGCGGTGGGGAGATATCAGTAAGGCAGCGCTAGGGGGGCACGGGAACAGGTAAGTATACTTTCTTTGTTATGTTCCTGCACCCCTTTAACACTACAGCTCAGGATATTACAGTATTGGTAATCCCACCTTGATATTTATGGCAAATCAATGTGACATGTCATGGATGTCTGAGAGATGCAGGTCTCACCTGATTTGAGAAATCCCCCATCTAGTCTGCTTGTGGCTTTAAAAGCTGAAAACTCAAAGAGACTGTTTTATAGACCTTGATCTACATTGTTTCCACATCTTTGGTAGTTCACCTTAGTTTCAGCATTGGGTATAGCAATAGGGATCGCAATGGTCGCAATTGTGACTGGGCACCTTTGCTGTTAGTCCATCTTACCAAATACTGCTGGATGGTACAGTTCCTTAAGATTCTGATTTATATAAAAAGCTGAGCACCCCCAGGAACAAGGGAGTTCTCACTATGCTCCCTATCCTGCAACTCAGCTCTGAATGTGTTACAGAATAGATGCCTGCATCCACATTCAGTCAGACCTGACCAGAAGTGACCAGAGCAACATGGGAGCCGGGACAGGTAAGTATTGCCAGAATTATTTAAACTCAGTGTTTCCTAAGCTGTGGCTATATAGATGGTGCTAAAATACAACCCACATCATGTCATGCTGTAAGGATGGGAGTGTAGCTTTTTTCTAACATACGGAGTTCTACAGCTTGGTATAAAAGAATTTAGGGTTAGGGCACACAGCAACACAGTTCTTTAGGCAGACAGAGGGCCTAGAGCGGCAGACAGCCCTAACTCTATGTGTTAGAAGGTAGACGGTCAATGATTTATTTATGAGCTATGTTATGAAGTGGTTTTGCTATGTGTGAAGATAAAGAAGCTTGTTGTGGCCAGTGTTAAGCCTGATAAACTGTGCTGGAGTGGGAATTCTATGAACTAGATTGCCCCCAAGTTGTCAAAGTACATACCTTATGTACACACATAAATACACACACGTATCTATACAGATATACATACAGTGTACAGTACTGTATATACACAATATGCACATACTTATAAAATATATTTGCATCTAGACATGCAGTATATACCTTCCGATTCACTGTACATTGAAGGATAAAAGCAAGAGACAAGATAGCGCTGATAAGGGAGGGGGGGGGGCTCAGACATTAACTTTCAGCACTTTCAAGCAATCGTTTTCCAAAACTAACTAACTAGCACATACCCGCATCTGCTGGGTGGCATCAGTCTGCATAAGCTGGCACACTGTGATTCAGCCTGCTTGGCATTGGTTCAGGGTACAGTCTTACGTATAGGAAATGTATAATGTGTTCTTTTACTGGTGCCCAGTACCACTGCCCTATTAACTCAATTCATCTGCCAACATCTGGCCACATCAATCTCTCACATCTCGGACATCGGCCTCTAATGAATGTTAGAGGCCCCACAAATAATGCCACAATCGTTTGTGCAGCTAAGTTCCTCAAATGATTTTTGTGTGTAAAGGCACTGCAAGTGAACGCTGATCTCGCTGAACAGCGATTGTTTGCATCTGTCCATGGCCCCTTATACCGGGCTTTGTAAAAGTACATTTAACCATCACTATCAGCTTCATAACCAATTATTGAAATGAAAGCCTGCATGCGCAACTTGCTGCTCCATTCTTAAAGGAGAAGTCTGGTGAAAATTTTCATTTAAGTATTGTATTGTGCCCCAAAATGTATACAAATCACCAATATACACTTATTATGGGAAATGCTTATAAAGTGCTTTTCTCCCTGCGCTTACTACTGCATCAAGGCTTCACTTTCTGGATAAAATGGTGATGTCACGACCAGACTCCCAGAGCTGTGCGGGCTGTGGCTGCTGGAGAGGATGATGGCAGAGGGATGCTCTGTGTCCCTCCAGTGCCCTGTGTCCCTCAGTGTCCCCCTGCCATCATCCTCTCCAGCAGCCACAGCCCGCTAAGACTAATAGTAGTTGATATGAATATGATTTAGCTGCGGCACCTTTTTCAGCAGGAGTCTCAGGAGACACTGATGTGCCCTTTTAGACAGCACAGATGGCACAACAAATTGATGTGACCATATACATAACATTATTCCATCAGGCATCACCACTAGTTGCAGTAATAATGCCTTTTGGATAGGCTAAACTGGCTTGGGCCCTCTCTCTCTCTCTATGTGCCTCATTACACCCACAAAGGCTAACTGCATAGCAGGTATACCTCTCTGCTCACATATATGCCTGCTGGGTATGTAATCGTCTTTATACATAAAAACAAGGCATCCAAAAGTAACTTGTCGTCTAAAATGTGTGCACATATGTAGCAAATAAAAAGAGACATTTTCTAGATTCCTAGAGAGAGAGGCCTTGTATTCAAGGTCATTGCACACTGGAAATACATTGCTGAGGGTACATTTGGCATTTGGATAAACTTTGGAGCTGGATACAGTTAACTAAATAATGGACAACTGTACAGTAAGCATTGCTCCATATCATTGTGTTTGCTGATTATTTTTCTCTCCATTCCTTTCCTTGATTCTTAGGTCTTTGCTAGTTATAAATGCTATTCCTTTGTAGATGGGAATCATGGAAAGTGCTCACTAGGAGGGAGGTAGTTCATTTGCCATGTACAAATACATCAGTATTATAAATGCACAGTACATGGGGCCCCTGCTTCAAGTACCACCGCTTGTTGTCACCATCCAGTAGAACTCAAGTACTGTACAACCATCCAGAGCTGCACCCCCTCTCTACAAGGGTTCCATAGCTTTCCGCTATGGTATGTGCACCCTTTGTCAAGGGACACATGACTGATTTCCTGACAGTGTTGGACTGGCCCACCAAAGGACCAGAAGATCCTCCGGGGGGCCCCGAGCTTTAGAACCTGCACAAACACTGTCTGACACGTTGTTTCTCACTGATTCTTCATTGGTGGGCCCCCAGATACCCCAGTCCAGCACTGTTTACTGACTTTGCTCATAGAATTATGTGATGTAACAAAACTAGAGATGAGTAAAGTGAATCCGACAAATTGTGATTCACCGCGAATTGGGTGTTTAATTCACCTTATTGCAATCTGCAAATTCACCAGATTCGCTTCGCAAATTCGCTAAACATGGCTGCCGCAATAGCGATCGTACATGTTAGCTTACACTTAGGCATTTGCAAACATTACGCAGTTGCAAATATTACATTACGCAGTTGCCTACATCACTAGATAAACGTTCTAACGATCTAATATGATCGTTATAACCATTTAGATCACCGAACAAATTGTTTTTATATTTTTAATGGAATTTGCTTGTATGCAATTTGCGAATATTCGCGAATTTGTGCGAACATTCACAAACTTTGTTAAACGAATTTCCGAGTGATTCCCTCATCTCTAAACACAACGTCTGAAAAACACAGCATTCACTAAGTTCAATGTACTTTGTACAATGTACAAAAATCCTATCCTAGTGTACAGTCCATAGAAATTTTGTTACTTGGCGCAGCTGTTTCTCTATCTTATAGTTATTGTAACAGAGACAAAAACCACATGCATGGCCGCTTATCCACCAAAACCAGAAACATTTGCCCCTTTGTTCTGCAGATTACAAGCATTCTGACCTCTCACTGACTTACTATGAAGGATAAAACTGGGAAACACCTTTAAATACAATAAACATGTTCCTTTACTTGCTGATATTTCTTAGGAAACAGCTACTAATTCACCCCAGGTTGTCAGAGGGATAATGACTCTGTCCCAGTTTCTACCCAATGGACTACAGCAATTTATAATAGTAATAGAATGAGGTCTACTAAGTTAGATCAATGTAATTTACTTGACCTAGATGTGGGACATACACAAGCGCGGTGTAGCATGCAACATCTTAAGACACAATGGGACCTGGTCATTTATAGGGCCAGAGCTTCAAGATTGAATAATAGACATAGTTACTCCAAATAAGTAACATACATAAAGCACAGGGAACGTGAAAAAGTAACCAGAAGTATTATTTATCTTCAGCTAGCAATCCAAGTCAATACAGTATTAGATCTACACTGGCTATTTGTATTGGAATAAAATAACATCTGAATAATAGTCCTTCACTTCCCTTTTCTTCATTGGTCTCCAAATTGTGACTATAACTACAAGTCCCAGCATGTCCAGGTTGGTGATTTACTCATGCAGGGAGACTAAATTCAGTCTAATACTACAATCAGGTAACACCACACTGAACGGCACTTTCTAATGCCTCCAAGTATCTGCCTTATTAGAAATGCACAAATCCGCCTTTTTCATAAATGTATCATGCAGCGTTTTATAATTCTTCAATTTCTGAGCCACTAAGTAGAGAATACTTTAAAAAATCATATCCATCATTAGTGCACTCCTGTCTTTTACCATTTTTTTACATTACAATATGACAGGGAAAGCATGTATAATACCTAACCAGCCTAGAGGAAAGCCATTGTGCTCAGCACCCTCCTGTAGGGTTACATTAGGGATGTACCTACAGAGCTGCACAGTTTGCAGCTTGAACTCTTATACTGGCACAGTTACAGGAGTACTCTCACTTGTCATCACATCAGTACAGAGCATGCAGCTTAGACCATACACAAATACCTAAGGCTATGTAAGGCTATGCTGACACATAATAAAATACGTCCTTAATTTTAAGGTAAAAATACAGTTGTATTTTCCATATAATAATGTGCTCCATTGAAATCACTGGGAAATCAGTCATCCATGCACACACAGTATAGAATAACGTCCATAACTGATTATCAATGAATATGCTCATTGTACACAGTACTACCTGCTTTTGCATAAAAACTGCCTTTTTTTAACCTAACACATTGTTTTATTTTTACTCAAAATTACGGTCATATTTTGGTATTTTTTTTACTGTATGTGGACACCTTGCCTTCAGAGGACAATAGGTTGAAGTGTTGTCCTAAGATGTTTTTACCTTCTAATTAATAATCCCTATAAATCTAATAGAATAATTAGGTAGATGCAGAATAAGAGCCGCACTTTACACCAGGACTTACAGAAAGCATCTTTTGCACATGTAGAACCGAAATTGTTTACTTATTGGGAACATAAACTGGGGGAGTCTGACCTAACTGAAAGTATGATCAGACTGATCAGTCAAAGCGCCGGTTGTAAATGGGAGATGAAGTGAAACACAGCACAAAATAATTCATCATGCTCTGTATGGTTTTTCCCTGCCTAATTCACCCACAGATCCCACCCGTCTGATGGCCTGTCTGCCCCAGATGCCGCACCCTGAACACTGACCTCATGCATGGGCTACTGAAATCTCCTAATGTGGAGATGTATTGAAAATCTTTGGAGGGATTAAGGGCCCTATTACACCGGACGATTATCGTGCAAAAAAATCGTTATATCTTTCGCATTTAAACGATAATTGTTCTGTGTAATTGCAGGCAACGATCGAAAAATCATTCGTATGTCGTTGATCGTTGATTTAGATCTGCACCTAAAATTATCGTTAATTATTCACTAATCGTTAGCTGTAATTCCACGTTCGTTCGCTCTAGTTCCGTGTTTTTTCACTAATCGTTCAGTGTAATTGCACTTTGTTCAATGTTTTGCTGAAATCAGAAGGAATAAACGATTATAGTAATGATCACAATAACGATCATAGTAACAATTGTAACTAACGACCATCATTCTGTGTAATATGGCAAACGGTTTCGGGTTAACAATAAACAATCTCGTTTGCGATCATTTATCGTTAGTTGTTAATCGTTAAAAATCGCTCCGTATAATAGGGCCCTAATGGAAACCAAACTGAACCAACGCTTACCCATTCAGGCTAAAACCATTCTATTCCATATCTCTAAAGCAGATGAACCAATGTCCTATCTCAAGCATGTCTTTACTTTGGTAGCCAAAAGATGTCTTTTAGCCCAGAGGCTACAGCCATCCATTCTCCCCTATTTCTGAGATAATCAATCAAGTGAAGCATTGCTTGAGAATGGACCAACTAGACGCTGAGCAATGCAAGTCCAAAAAAAAAATAAATAAATAAAACATTTCATGGATACCATATATTTGTGCTTTCTTGAATGAGTCCGAAAACACTTAAACCATCTCCCCATTTTGTCAGATGGAATGGTATCATTGGGTCATTGGCTTATTGGGAAAGCTTAACCCCTTAAGGTCAAAGCCAATTTTCGTTTTTGTGCTTTTGCTTTTTCCATTTTTTGTTTAAAAGTCTATATCGCTTGCATTTTTTTTACCTAGAGACCCACATGAGCCCTTATTTTTTGCGACACCAATTGTACTTTGCAATGACAGGCATTATTTTTTCATAACATATGCTGCGAAACCGGAAAAAAATCATTTGCGCTGTCAAATTGAAAAAAAACAAAACGAATTTGTTTTGATTTCGGGGAGTTTTACATTTACGCCGTTCGCCCTATGGTAAAACGGACTTGTTATGCATGTTCCTCAAGTTGGTACGATTACAACGATATGTAACATGTATAACTTTTATATTATCTGATGGCTTTTAAAAAATTCAAACCATTGTTAACAAATATATGTTCCTTAAAACCGCTCCATTCCCAGGCTTATAACGCTTTTATCCTTTGGTCTATGGGGCTGTGTCAGGTGTCATTTTTTGCGCCATGATGCGTTCTTTCTATCGGTACCTTAATTGCGCATATGCGACTTTTTGATCACTTTTTATTACATTTTTTCTGGATTTGATGCGCCCAAAAATGCGCAATTTTGCACTTTGGAATTTTTTTGCACTCACGCAGTTTACCGTGCAAGATCAGGAATGTGATAATTTAATAGTTCGGGCGATTACGTGCGCGGCGATACCAAATATGTTTATTTATTTATTAATTTATATTTGTAAAATGGGAAAAGGGGGGTGATTTGGACTTTTATTAGGGAAGGGGATTTTTTATTAAAAAGATTTGACAGCTGTATTGAAGCGCTTAATTAGCCGTTGCGACAACGGGACCCGCGCCGGCTAATAGAGGCACTGCCCGGCTGCAGATTGCAGTCCTGCCGGGACCCCGCTCTGAACACCCCCCGCGGCACCATGACGTAACAAGTACGTCATGGGTCGCTAAGGGGTTAAAATTCAATAGATAATAGACATACACAAATAGCAAGGGTGATATCTGACTGATATTGCAGTTTTGTGAACAGGAAGCATGGGGGGGTCGGTCCGTGAGAAGGAAGGGTAAGTTTGGGGATGATTCTGTTATGTATATATGTTCTTTGTTCTCTGTTACTAAAATAGGGTATTAGCAAATGCCTGTTTTGCTCAAACCTTTTGCACAGAGACAGTAAGAATACATAGAAGAGCATATGTGGACATTTTGTGCAAATTGTACCCTGCACATATGTAGCATATTCTTACATCATTGTGGATGGTCTTTTTTTCTATGTGTTGATATATAAAAAGTGTGAAAAAATATAATATAAATATATATAAAAAAAAAAAGAGCTGCACTTCTTAATGAATGTAGCGGGTACTGAAAGATGCAAGTCCTTTGGCGAAAGAATCCCCAAATACAGAACAATAATCCACAGCACGCCATCTTCCAATGAAAAAGTGTGGTTTATTGCATAAAGTGCAGGAACACAAAAAGATGCAACATTTAGGTTCTCCCACAGAACCATTATCAAGCATGGTATTAGTTCGGTGAGAGAACCAAAACGTTGCAGACAGAGGTGACAGTAGAGAGCACCATGTCGGGAAAGTATGCACCACTCCTGCAGAACATACAGCAGCTGATAACTAGTGGAAGACTTGATATTTTTTCTAATAGCAGTAAATTACAAATCAAATTGGCTGGAGTACCCCTTTAAATACCTGTTAGGTCAAGGAGACACATGGTATCTTTTATAAATCCATCTGTGCTTTCATTACATAGAAAAATGCACTTATTTAGCATTTATTAAGTGTCAAAGAGGCATTCCAAAGCTCCAAAAAAGTAACTTGATTTAGATTTTAAAGCGTACATTATGCCTGAGGTGAATGTCGCCATACTGGCAGAAAGGTACCCAGTGTACCTAAAAAAAACTTTCATTTTATTGGACTGAATGTAGTCTACTAATTACTACTGTATGTTCAATCTGTTTCTGAAAGTATATTTTTATTTCACAGTAAACCATACTTTTAAGCCCCCCTCCAAAAAAAAAAGTATACAATTAGGAGACAAAAGTAGTCACAAGCTGCCCCCGCTGCTCCCAATACTCACCTGATCCCCTCCCGGGGCGATCAATACCGGCGTTGACCTGCAGCATGTCTCTCGCCATGTGTCCCCACCGCACACACTGCCGTATGTCCCAGATGCATGGTCCGCTACATGCTCCTGTTCCTCTCCTCGGTGAGTGAGACGGAGGGGGGAGCAGGGGGCGGAGCTAGGGGGAGAGCTGGAGGGGAGAGCCAAAGGCTGAGCCGGGGGGAGAGCTAGGGGCTGAGCCAGAGGGCAAAGCCTGGGTCGGAGCCAAAGGGGAGAGCTGGGGGGAGAGGCAGGGGCAGAGCTGGGGGGGAGAGCCATGCGGGGTTACAAATTAGACATCTCCCGAATATAAGACATAGTGCCTCTTTGGGAGCAAAAAATAATATAAGGCACTGTCTTATTTTCGGGGAAACGCGGTATGAACTACTTTGCGAAAGTAAAACTAGGCTTATAGAAAAAAAATCTCAACTAGCAGGTCATGGGGCACAAGATTTTGTAGAATCCTTTTTAACCTCTTTGACACATTGACCAGAAAGAATAAAATCTTCTCACGTAAATGAGATGTAAGTAGTTTTGTATTTTGTGACCCACTCCAGATGATTTTGTAATGGATGCAAATATTTACAGAGTACAATGCTCCGCATTACCATCAAATAAACAGTCTGTATATTGTTTATACATCACTTTGCAATTAATGAGCGTCTGCGAGTGAACTCTGCTCCTTCCAGCCTTTATTACTGTGGTTTTGTATCACAAGGTTGTAATTATGCAAATCAGTAAAAATGGTTGTACATTATTTAAAGCCAATTATGACTCTTATTTTGCGGGTGAAGCTCGTTTCTATAAAGATGCTTTCTAAACGGAGGTTTGCTGGTTGAGATGAGCACAGCTTCGAAAATTTGCTTTGCTTGCATTTTGATCCATGGAAAAAAATGGGCCAGCCAGATGTGAGCCATACTTATAGATCATCATTTTTTTTTTTTTGCCCTGTTGGTTTATCTATAGTCTTATGGATGTTTTCTTACTAAGAGTTCTTAATCTGTCAATTAGGTGGGGGTTTAGGAACAGCTGTAGGGAACATGTAGGAACAGGCTCTGTCATTGGGGGGGGGGGGGGGGGGAGCTGGCAACAAGTAGGGCTTGCCGAGACATACACGTACAAAGTCATTTGCAATAGCTCAAGACTGCTTACACTGCCACTGAACCTGTTATTGAATCCTCCCTCCTGGCCCTTACAGTGGAGCAATCAAACTGCCCTATGTGATCATAGGGAAACCTTCACCAAAGCTCCAAATTCTCATTGTAATATATAGTAGTTTGGAGTGTCAGATCCCCGTGGTAAAACGATGGATGCAGGTAAACGCTTGGGGGCACTAACCAGCGATGTACAAAGCAAGTACAAATAAAGGTACATTTATTGTCTCAAACAACAATGCATTTCAGAGTACAGGAACCCCTTTATCAAGTTAAAAGAGATGCATGTCTCTTCTCCTGATTGGTCAGGACAGTCAAGGCCTGGGAGGCACTTCCAAGTGTCATGATAAGAGATGAGCGAATTTACAGTAAAAAGAGTCAACTGCCTTGTTATCTCTGCAATCCGCTCATCAGCCTGCTGCCTCATAACTGACTGCCGCTCCGTGCTGCTCCGCTCTGGGAAAAGCTGGATCCAGTCCTGGGAAACTGGGATAAGTTTCCCAGGACTGGATCCATCTTTTCCCCCCAGCATCTGGGGCGGAGCCGCAGTGAGTTAAAAAGCAGCTGACTGATGAGCAGATTTTAGAGATAACAAAGTTCATTTTGTTATTACTGAAAAGGAAAAACAGTTTACACCAATCACCTTATCAATAAACTTCTAGAAAGTTCTGGAACCTTAAGGCCATATTACATGGGAACGATTATCAGCGGAACAGGCCAATAAGGTGTAATAAGGCCAACAACCAGACGACAAAGGAGCAAACACGCATTCGTTGGTTGATCATTTCTTTTTAACAGGTAGAAAAAACCTCGTTCGTCGGCACATCTCCCCTTGTAAAAGGCAATCTGTATTTGTTGAGTGATGGAAGCAATGGAATGATCCAGCAATCATTCGTGTGGTCGTTCTCGCAAGGTGGTCAAGCCTTGTAATAGGCTCTTTACACGCCTGCCACTCATTTACAGGGTGTGACAGCCCATGTAATGGGGATCTTAGCTCGTAGCTAAAGCATAACATTCACATTAGCTCTTTATGGCAATGTTAACCCACGAATGTACTGACTCATACATATAACTACATGCAATGACAAAATAAACCTACATATCCCCATACTAAGGTGCAATATTCCTAACTCTACCACTTATGTTCCCATCTGACACTCTTCATGTGGTTGTACAATAGTCTCACTCCTCTGATGCAGTTTGCTGCCTGATCTGTCTCTCTCTTTGTGTTCTTTTTCCTTTGCACTGCTATCAGACATTCTCCAGCAGTCTTTGCAATGCACTCGTAGGACATCCTGTTTCTCCCACTTCTATAAATCTGCCCCCTCTTGCCCATACCCCACCCCTCTCTACCCACATTTTGATCCCTCCAACCCCCTCTATACCTCCTGTCACGTCTGCATCCTCAGTCTGTGCTCAGCAAACAAACTGAATGTAAGACAGTGGTCACATGATCTGTCTCCGGAAGTGGTGGTGGTGGTGGTGGGAGGCGTCAGAAGAGGGAGCAGAAGACAAAGTGGATTGCAGAGAGGCCAGCTTTTTCCACTTCCTGGATGTCAATCAACTACAAGACACATGCAGACACAATAATACATTATATAAAGACATCTATGTAACTTTAAATGTATTTTTTTTTTAGAAATTAATTTTACCTATGTAGAGTTTTTCATTTTCTCAGATGAACAATAAACAATTGCTAACAAGCACTTCTTTGTGTATAACAGCAAAATTACATTTATTTTAATTGTTATACTGCACCGTGCATACGCTTAAGGGAACCTGTCACCCCGGGTAGCCCCCCAAACCCACCTCAGCCCTAAACATACATACCCACCCCCGCTTGGCTCATTTGCATACTGAGCGCGCAGATAAACCGATGGCCCGATCCCCACAGCAGGATAGGCACCAGGAGCGGGACACGCAGAAGTGGGTATGTATGTGGGGCCCTGTCCAGGGTTGGAGTGGGTTTGGGGGGCTGCCCAGGGTGAGAGGTTCCCATTAGGTGAGTTTCCTTCTACAAAGACACATGTATATGCAGAATGAATTTCTTCCAAGGAGCTGAAATGTCTGTATCTGTATGTATCAGAGATCAAGAGAGCTGGTTGTGAGCCAGAAACCAATGTGAGTGAAGGCATGCTGTGTACAGAGCTGCCGAATATTTAATAGATGGCTACATTAATAAATTAATGGAACCATATTAATGTACTCTGTGTCAACTAATATCCCATAAGCAAAATGTATCCCTCTCACCCTGTCTGTGTGAAGATCTGCCTATTAGGCTTATGTGCATGTATTTAGTGCCAAGGATTGAATCCAATTCTGTCCTATGAGATCAGGAAAGCCTTTCCCAGCTGTCTTATGGCTGTGTACAGACACATGGTTAATCTCTTATAACGATATACCTGATATACCTGCAGTGTTCTTTAAAGACTCCTTGGGGGAACCAGTGAAAATCTTCCTGAAGAAAAAAAAAAAACAATATGTACATAGACATATTTTTTTCTGGTGTTTATACCTCTCTATAGAAGTCTTTCTGGGAAAACATCATCTAGATGGCTGTAATCAATTATGGTCATTATTTTATAGGGTGTGTACACTGCTGCCCAATTTCCCATTGACTTCAATGGAACGGATTATTGAAAATTCAGCTGTATTTTAATAAAATTACGACTATTATTTTTTAGCAACCACAATGTATGATGCATAATGTAGGAAAAAAAAAAAAAAAGTAAAACTAGGGATAGCCAAACAAAGGAGGGGGAAGTGGTAAATGTAATAACGCTTGCTGATCGATATAAACGAAAAGCACTAATGAAAAATAGTTTGGGATTATTACATCTGCTAAAGAATTATACTGTATCCACAAAAATAATATGTTATAGATTTGTCCTTTTAGCTCAGTTAGATCTATTGGTAAATGGCAATTCCCAAACACACCTGCTCCGAGCAGCCCCTGGCTAAATCTCTTACAGACATTTCTTTTATAGGGGTGAATTCCTTATTCTGTGGGGGCCATATAGTGTGTCACTGACTGTATGCACAGAACTGTTAATATTCTGGTGACCAAGATTTGCTGAGAAAAATCTCACACAAACAGTTATTTAAAAACAAATCATTCATTCATGTTGCGTTTATACGTTTTCTCCAGAGAGCAAAAGAATTGAGATGCCGAGCGTCCCTCCTGGCAAGCCGATGGAATGTGAACCACTATATTCCCACTACGCCAAAGTTAGGTTTCTAAGTACTTGCAAAAACTTCTACTTCTCTTCCCAATGTATCTATTATATGTCTACTCTAAAGAGTTTTTGGTATTGAAAAAAGAAAAAAACATGTAAAAACATGTATACCATTGCATCATATTGTCCAATAGTGAAGCCTATGGGATATTGTAACGCCCGGAGTAGTGGATCCACTGGACCGGCACCAGCGATGGCACAAACCTCACCAGGGAGCGGAGTCTAAGGGGCCGCTGGTTTTCACCAGAGCCCGCCGCAAGGCGGGATGGACTTGCTGCGGCAGGCGACCCCCAGGTCGCTACCCCTGGCTTGGTTGCTGGTGTCGGCAGGCGAGGCGTGGCAGGAGATGGCACTGGCAATGGTCTGCAGGTGAGAGCGCACGTGACAGGCTGAACGCAGGAACAGATGGAGTGACAGGGAAACAGGAACCAGGAACAGGGACTAGGGACCAGGTAACGGATAGGACTCAGGAACAGGGACTTGGGACCAGGTAACGGATAGGACTCAGGAACAGGGACTTGGGACCAGGTAACGGATAGGACTCAGGAACAACAGGGGGCTGGGCCAACGCTATGGGAAGCATGTAGAGGCTCCAACACTAAGGACAGGGCATGCTGGGATTTATAGGGGAGTGATTGGTGACACTAACCAATTAGGAGCGCACTGCCCCTTTAAATCTGAGACAGCCGGCGCGCGCGCGCCCTAGGAGGCGGGGACGCGCGCGCCGGCCGGCACAGACCGCGACATGCACGGAGGAGAGGTGAGGCGCCCCAGGGGCCGAAGCAGCAGCAGCGCCGGGTCCCTACACAAGGACCCCGGCGGCTGCACGGGACAGGAGGCGGTCGCGGCGGCAACCCGGAACGCGGGAAGCCGCCGCGGCCGTGACAGTACCCCCCCCCTTTGGCCTCCCCCTCTTTCTTGCCTGCAAATGGCACAGGAAGCCACAAAGTCTTTGACATCTTGGGATAGGCTGGGCCACCAGTAGTGGGGAGAGATCCGTTGGCCGGTCTTACGGACTCCAGGGTGCCCGGCCTCCAACGAGGAATGTCCCCACTTCAAAATACCTCTTTGAAGCGCAGGGTGAACATGAGTCTTTCCGGGGGGTACTCTCTGAAGAGTGGAGGTGACGACTGGTACTAGGCGATCAGGCGGTATAACGTGGCAAGGGACTGTGGGTCTGTGGACGAGGACCTTCTGTAAGTTCTTCCGGTGGTGAGAGGACACGACCTTAGTCTTGGGTACGGAGAGAGGGTACACCTCGGCAGAGAAGGCATCCGCCGAGTCTTGGTCTTCTGCCGGTAGGCCGGATAGAGGCTTGGCCGGGACAGGAAATGACATAGTACACTTGGTCTGAGGTGACTTGAGACACTGGTGGGAACAGTCCTGACCCCAACTGAGAATCTCCCCGGTTCTCCAGTCCAGCTGAGGGGCATGTTCTTGTAGCCACGGGAGTCCCAGGAGGACCGCGGGGGAAGAATGGGGCAGGACGTAGAAGGATATCTCTTCTTGATGTAAAGGACCCACCTGGAGGACTAAAGATGCGGTCTGGTAGTACACACGGTCGGTAAGAATTTCGCCCGTGACCGAGGAGATAGTCAGGGGCCTGGCTAGTCGGGTCACGGGTAGCCGCCATCTTTGGACCAATGTTGCCGCAATAAAACTGCCTGCTGAGCCAGAATCGAGGAAGGCAGTAGTCTGATGATTTTGTCCTGAGGGAGTCCGGATGGAAACTGGCATAGACAGACTTGGAATGGTGGCATTCGCACCTAGGGACACCTGTCCCACCGGACCTAGGTGCGAGCATCCTCCGGATGTTTGGGGACGTAGGGGACATCCCAGCCGGAAGTGATCGGAACCACCGCAATAGAGACAGAGATTCTGCTCCAGGCGCCGGATTCTTTCATCAGGCGTCAGGTGAGCCCGTTCCACCTGCATAGGAATCTCAGGAGAGGGTTGGGACATCGAAAGGTCAGGATTCTGGAAAACCGGCGCCAGCTGGGGATGGCGACGGGAACGGGTTAGTAAATGATCATGCCGAACCTCCTCCTCCCTCTCCGAAAAACGAGTATCAACTCGGGTGGCCAGTAGAATGAGTTCGTTCAGGGAGGTAGGCAGGTCTCGGGCAGCGAGCACGTCTCTCACTCGACTAGACAGGCCCTTCTTGAAGGTGGCCAATAGGGCGGCCTCGTTCCAGTCCAATTCAGCTGCCAGGGTGCGGAACTGGATGGCGTAGTCACCAACAGAGGAGCTGCCTTGAGAGAGGTTGAGGAGAGCAGTCTCGGCTGAAGAAGCACGGGCAGGTTCCTCAAAGACGGAGCGAAACTCGAATAGGAAGGCCCGGAGATTGGCAGCAACAGGATCATCACGGTCCCACAGTGGCGTGGCCCAGGCCAGGGCTCTACCTTCTAATAGGCTGATGATGAAAGCCACTTTAGAGCGCTCGGTGGAAAACTGACTACTCAAAAGTTCAATGTGCATGGTGCACTGAGTCAGGAATCCTCTGCACAACTTAGAGTCCCCAGAGTACTTGCTTGGGAGAGCCAGTCGGAGTGAAGAAGCAGCGTCAGGAGGTGGTGTGCGCTGGGCAGTAGTCTGCTGCTGTAAGGCGGCAGTGAGTTGCTGGATCTGCTGTGACTGTTTCTGGATTTGTTGAGCCTGTTGCGCGACCACTCTGGCGACGTCACGGAGATCAGGCACCTCGCCGGGATCCATGGTTGGAGCCTACTGTAACGCCCGGAGTAGTGGATCCACTGGACCGGCACCAGCGATGGCACAAACCTCACCAGGGAGCGGAGTCTAAGGGGCCGCTGGTTTTCACCAGAGCCCGCCGCAAGGCGGGATGGACTTGCTGCGGCAGGCGACCCCCAGGTCGCTACCCCTGGCTTGGTTGCTGGTGTCGGCAGGCGAGGCGTGGCAGGAGATGGCACTGGCAATGGTCTGCAGGTGAGAGCGCACGTGACAGGCTGAACGCAGGAACAGATGGAGTGACAGGGAAACAGGAACCAGGAACAGGGACTAGGGACCAGGTAACGGATAGGACTCAGGAACAGGGACTTGGGACCAGGTAACGGATAGGACTCAGGAACAGGGACTTGGGACCAGGTAACGGATAGGACTCAGGAACAACAGGGGGCTGGGCCAACGCTATGGGAAGCATGTAGAGGCTCCAACACTAAGGACAGGGCATGCTGGGATTTATAGGGGAGTGATTGGTGACACTAACCAATTAGGAGCGCACTGCCCCTTTAAATCTGAGACAGCCGGCGCGCGCGCGCCCTAGGAGGCGGGGACGCGCGCGCCGGCCGGCACAGACCGCGACATGCACGGAGGAGAGGTGAGGCGCCCCAGGGGCCGAAGCAGCAGCAGCGCCGGGTCCCTACACAAGGACCCCGGCGGCTGCACGGGACAGGAGGCGGTCGCGGCGGCAACCCGGAACGCGGGAAGCCGCCGCGGCCGTGACAGATATAACACCAGGCAAATGGTGGACCCCAAACAGCAATAACTTCCCATCTCACAGCTAAAGCCACGTTTAACAACCATAATGTAGCTTTCGGGCTTTGTTCTCACATACCTTGTTCTCAGATCGTGCTCTTGGCATAAATTATATGGCTCAAAAACAGAGGCAAATCATCTACTTCTACATTCATAGACCCCATACAGTTGGGAACTACACTTGCAGCAAGTAGTTTATGTTGCCTTTTGTGACAAAGTCCTGAAGTGTATCTGCCAGAAGTGTAAAGGGAGTCCTATGGGCCCACCCATAAACTCAACCTCCCCCACCCCCACCCATAGCTTCACCTTGTTGCTTGGACTGATAGTCTCCAGTGACATTGGTATGGTCTGTAAATTCAAAAATAGCTATGAAGCTAATTTCTACATGTGATAAAAAATTTTCAAATGGAAATAGCCCCACACTGTGAAATTTACTTTTTTTGCCCCATACAGAAGTAATACCCCCCTTTTGCCCCATGCAATAACAATGTTTAAAGCAACTCTGTACGGAAAATCTGACCCTCCCAAACCACTTGTACCTTCGGATAGCTGCTTTTAATCCAAGATCTGTCCTGGGGTCCGTTTGGCAGGTGATGCAGTTATTATACTAAAAAACAACTTTTAACCCCTTAAGGACAGAGACAATTTTGATTTTTGCGTTTTCGTTTTTTCCTCCTTGTGCATCAAAGGCCATAGCACTTGCATTTTTCCACCTAGAAACTCACATGAGCCCTTATTTTTTGCGTCACTAATTGTACTTTGCAATGACAGGCTGAATTTTTGCATAAAGTACACTGCGAAACCAGAAAAAAATTCAAAGTGTGGTGAAATTGAAAAAAAAAACGCATTTTGTTTATTTGGGGGAAATGTGTTTTTTACGCCATTCGCCCTGGGGTAAAATTGACTTGTTATGCACGTTCCTCAAGTCGTTACGATTAAAATGATATGTAACATGTATAACTTATATTGTATCTGATGGCCTGTAAAAAATTCAAACCATTGTCAACAAATATACGTCACTTAAAATCGCTCCATTCCCAGGCTTATAGCGCTTTTATCCTTTGGTCTATGGGGCTGTGTCAGGTGTCATTTTTTGCGCCATGATGTGTTCTTTCTATCGGTACCTTGATTGCGCATATACGACTTTTTGATCGCTTTTTATTACAATTTTTCTGGATTTGATGGGACCAAAAATGCGCAATTTTGCACTTTGGGATTTTTTTGCGCTTACACCGTTCACCGTACGAGATCAGGAATGTGATTAATTAATAGTTCGGGCGATTACTCACGCGGTGATAGCAAACATGTTTGTTTATTTATTTATTTTTTACTTTTATTTATAACCTGGGAAAAGGGGGGTGATTCAGACTTTTATTAGGGGAGGGGGCTTTTTATTGACAACAACACTATATATATTTTTTTTTACACTTATACTAGAAGCCCCCCTAGGGGACTTCTAGTATATACACTTTGATCTCTCATTGAGATCTCTGCAGCATAGATATGCTGCAGAGATCCATGAGATAGGCACTCGTTTACTTCCGGCTGCTGCAGCCGGAAGTAAACGAGTGCCGAGTCGGGGACGGCGCCATCTTGGAGCGGTCCCCGGCCGGCTTCAGAAACGGAGATCGATCCTCCGGGATAACATCCCGGAGGAGCGATCTCCTCCACTAGATACCAGGGAGACGCTGGATCTGGTAATCGGATGCAGCTGTCATGTTTGACAGCTGCATCTGATTACTGTATTAGCGGACACGGCGATCGGACCGTGCCTGCTAATACCTATGGTCCTGGGCTACAAACGGCACCTGGGACCGCCACGGTTCAGAGCGGGATCGCCATGCGGCCGCGCTCTGAATGCCCTTACTGGCAATAGGGCGTACCTATACGCCCTTTGTCATTAAGGGGTTAAACTTGCAGCCCGTGCCAAACAGGAGTAACTGTGCGCTAACTTTGCACCACCCCTCCGTCCCTCCTCCCCACTCTTTGAATCATTAGGAATGCTCCAGGCAGATTGTCTCCTATTCCCCACCTGTGGCAGCCCGACACATGGGCTGAATCGTTAAGCACCTGTACAGTGTTCAGCATGGAAAAAATGTTCTAGTGGCATTCCTAATGATGAAGAGGGTGGGGAGGAGGGACGGAGGGGTGGTGCAAAGTTAGGGCACAGATACTCCCGTTTGGCACAGGGCTGCAAGTTTAAAAGTAGTTTTTTAGGACAATAACTGCATCACCTGCCGAACGGACCCTAGGACAGATCTTGGATTAAAAGCAGCTATCCAAAGGTACAAGTGGTTTTGGGGGGGGGGACAGATTGTGGGTACAGAGTCGCTTTAACCTTTGTGCTTTCATGTTGCAATGTTAGTTATGTCTTTTGTGCTCCAGGCTATTAATGACACTCACCTTAACCTGTTTTCATGAAAATAGCAAAAAAAAAAACATTTTCTATTGCTGCTGTCTGGAGCCCAGCATATGCAGTAACATATTCAGGATTCCTGCGCTGGAATGGTGATGCCTTAGCATGCTCCTGTCCTAGCCACTAGTTTAGGCTAAGCAATAGGACTTTGAATAGAAATGTACAGGCCCCCGGAGGCATAATGATCAGGTATCCCACCTACTGACAGGCAGCACAATTCACAATTTCTCCCACTCTGTCATTCTAAATATTTACACACAAAAAAACAATGGAGATGACTTTATAGAACTTTTCATATGAACCCATTTGGAAGAACCTTGGAGTTCTACTGATGGCCCACAGGCCACTAGATGACAGGTATTTATATGCACTTATACCTGAAGTACAGAATATTTTCCTAAATAGTTCTTGTTCTGCACACAGTGTGAATGATCCCTGAGTTTCTATAAAAAATATTTTTGAAACATCAATCTCAATATGCTCTTTGTTTGTATCTTTCTCCTGCCTGATTACATAGAACCCAGCTCCATTTAAATGCAAAGTGACCGTCTTTCCATTTCATTCCAAGGCAAGGAAAACACACGTTAAGGATTCATATCTGTCAGGCTCGGAAATAAAGATATACTTGTTTTCTTCCTATTACAATGTGTCAGTGTCATTTTTATTGTCTACTGTACCTCTCTCTGTCACATTGTCAGTGCAGGGGTCCCTCAGATACTCTTTTGTGAAGAGAAGACACACTTGTACTTTAGGTGGTATTACACAATAACTGATCCTTATTGAAGCATGATGGTAGCAGATACTCATTTCAGATTAAAAGGTCATCGCTTGGGTCGAAGTGTGATTTATAGGAAGATGCGCTTTACACAGAAAAGGTTAGCAAATTCAACATATATCAAAATCAAATCAGGAAGAATAGTGACAGACAGTGTAGACGGGAGCAGATCTCAATTATACTGAACTTTCAATGATTTAACTTGCCACTGAAATTAACCAGCAAAGCTTAAAGGGAACCTGTCTTTTTGGAAATGCTCTGCAATCAATGGGCATCATGTTATAGAGCAGGACAGATTGATGTACAGTTTTATGGAAAAGGATTTACCATTATTTGTACTTTATTCATTGAAGTCCTGCATGGGAGTCCAGTGGCTGGTCCTACTCAATGAATGACAGCTTTCCCTATTGGATGAAGACATTTCTGGGAATCCCTTGATGTGTGTGGGTGGGCATTATCCTGTTGAAAACTGCCAGTTAAGCCCCTATTACACGGGGCAATGGAGAGAAGCAAACGAGCGATGTCAGGGCTCGATTGCTCCTCGTTCCCCGCTCGCTGCCGCCGCTATTAAACGTGTTTGCAGTGAGTGAGTACAGGGGGGCTGTGGGAGCTGTGGAAGAAATAGCTGCCCGGGTGATCACTAGATCATCTGGCAGTCCATAGAAGATAGCGGTGGTCCTATTCCACGGAACGACGGCAGCAGATGGTTACTATGTAAGTCGTTTGTCTTTCAACATGACAACGATCAGCCGACATCATTTTGTTTAATAGGGCCCTTAGAAGCCATGAGAGGCTACACTTGTGGCTGCAAGATGTCCTGCACATAACACTGAGCTTATAGTGCCCCTTGTATCACTAATAGTGATGAACATCTCTAGTAGTTACATTAGTTTTATGCAAAAAAAAAAACTGATGAAAAAACGGATGCATTTTTGTGCATCAATTTTGATTTGTTTTCCCATTGACTTTAATTATAAATAAAAATAGAAAAATGGATTAAAAAAACCACACACACACAGATCATACCACTTGTTTTTTTTTTAGCATAAGCAAAAATGTGGTTTTTGTGTACACTAAAAATGATGTTTTGATCCGGATCAAAATCGATGCACACAAATGCATCCATGTTTTATCTGTTTTTTGCATAAAACAGTATAACATAGAACGTATTGCAAAAATGCATTGTGAACCCAGCCTTACAATATATTCATATATCTTTTCTTGCGTTTGTGCGTGCATTTTAAGGGTGACGATTTATGAAGGCTATCCCTTTCATAAGTCTTTTTAATCACATTTTTCTTTTTATGTTCCCATTTATAACGTGTTTGTGATTTATTATTGCTCAATTAAACTTACTGTATTCATAAATCATGTATGGGTGTGTTATTGTTTTTGTAGGTAGGATATTTTGGACATGTTTAAGACTTTCATAAGAGAGAATTTTGGCCATCTTTTCTTTTTTTGTATTTGTATATTGGTTTTTAAATATTTTTTTTGTGTAAAATGTGCCAATATTTCTGCAATGGTAGAGAAAAAAGGATCCAATATCAAGCTAAAAGTATAACAAAGAAATCACAATCTGTGTTATGCATCAGTATTTGATCAATATTATCCTACAGAAGTATAAATGAGGCCTTTTGCATAACCTACAGTAAACTGCAGCATACATGACGTGTTCTGAAAAGTAAATATGTTAATAACTAAAAGTTAATATTTCTTGCTCTTATAACATACTTAAGTGTTCAGTGTACAGCCCTCCTTGGTCATGCACATCATTTTATTACTCTTGCATAGGTCTTGGGTTAATTGAATCTTACAATCCCCCATTTTGTGCATTTAATTTCACAGCTCTCAGTTGTGCTCTTCACTCCTAATCTCTATTATCTCTTTTTCACATAGATATTTTTCTTGATAATATTATAATAATAATATTGATAAGTCACGGTTTCCTGCCTTTTCACAGAGAAGGTTGTGGTCCATCCTCTTGGTTACTTGTCTTAATCCTGTTTTAATTTAAAAAAAAGTTTAAACGATCAGAACAAAGGTATAATAGTAAAATAGTCAACATCGTGTAAGGAAAAAACACTGATATACATGTATAAAACCCATAGTAAAACTTATACTTCTCCTTCCTGTGGGATCTGGTATATCATGAGATAATTTTGACTGAATTACTAAATTTAGCATTTTAGTTTTATATGATTGTATATTCACCACAAAAGCTAAAAAATAGACAGTTAGGCAAATTTGCAAGAAGATGCAAATTTCACAGTATAGACTATAAAAACCAAATATGTAAAATGTATATGTTTCCAATTACAATGGGTATACATGTAACTCATTCTCTTCAGGTCAAGTGACCTACTGTATGTGTCACCTAAAAAGGAAACTTGCTTGAGAGACTGTACAGTTTTATTGTTGCCTTGTATAGCCAGTGTGTATATTATACTGTTTATATTATGTTATGTGCACTCCTAGGTCCTAGTTTACTATGAACATTGGGGTATGATGCTTGACAATGATGCCATGTCCAGTCAAAGTAGCTGGCAATGGTTGGTTTCTCAGCTGACCCCTAGCAGGAAGAGGTGTTGGTGCTAGTTTAGGCCCAGGACATGGGCTTGTATGTTATGACACTGGAGTGCTGGGCCACTATGCTCATAATAGGGAGAGGTGCTGATAAAAGGGTGTGATTTAAAGTTTGAATGTGGTGTCAAGCAGACCTAAGACCAGCCTATCTACACTTTTGGGCCTGGAACCTGTTCATCTGATGTACATCAGTATGCTACAGACCAGAGTGGGATGTTTCATAAGGGATAATGAGTGGGCCGCATTGGAACAACTGCATGCATGGAACCCAATGGGCTGGAGGCCAGAGAGTGTGACATGGGGGCCTGTGAAGACATTGCGCAGTGGATCATCTGGTGCATTCTTGGGGAAACCATTAGGGGAGGTTTTCCTCTAGTTTTCAGGTGTAGCCCAAAGCCAAAACCAGTCTGGCAGCACAAAGAGTCCATACCGATAGCACATTACATACATGAAGTCCACAGTGACTTTTTGGTGACCCCCGGTGTGGAGGTTCGGCCGGTCACTTGCCAGATGGTAAAGTGTGACGTCACTTCTGTGGTGCTTGGCCGAGGTGTAGCTGGGCCCATTGATGTTATGTCATGACGCCAGTGCCGGTTGAGCACACAGGTATGGAGGAACACCTGCTTTTAGTTTAAAGGGCTGATTGCACATTGTTCCCCTGTGGACAGTGACCTGCCGGGTTGTTGCGGGGTCCCTTGGGCTATTATCACGGTGGTCTGGAGTGGAATAGTGACCCACCCGGACTATTCATACTACCACCCACAGAAAGGGGAGATGACCCAAGGAGTGTCTGTACTGTGTTGGTGCTTGATGAGGAATCAGAGTCAATTTATCATAAATAAAATCTGTTTAACTCTGATACTTGAATACAGCTTTGCATTGATATAACATGTTTCACTTGATAAGACACTTGATAGCTTAGGATCCAGATCTGTAGTGAGAGTATAGAGAGCGGTACAGTCGTGCTGACTGGGTTGCGTGCTAAGATGTATAAAGAAGAAACAAAAGAGCAGAGAGGAGGATGTCGTGAGAGTCCCAACCCAAGTAGTACTGTGCTCTGCCAGGATGTCAGAGGTAGATATAGAAGAATGGAAAGGTAGAGTGCGGTCGGCACTGCCGGCAACGCTAACAGTAAGGGACGTATGGTGGACCCGACCTGTGTATGCTTGTACTTGGGAGGCTCCCAGACGAAAAAAAGAAAAAAATGCAATGCAACAAAGTAAGGAATAGAGACTGGGGCACTCACCAATGCTTCTAAGCTATATTTACTTTATTCCGTCAGACTACAATCCATAGGTGAGGGAGGACAGATGGACTAGCGGGCGCTTACACCCCTGGGGGTGTAAGCGCCCGCTAGTCCATCTGTCCTCCGTCACCTATGGATTGTAGTCTGACTGAATAAAGCAACTATAGCTTGGAAGCATTGGTGAATGCCCCAGTCTCTATTCCTTACTTTGTTGCAGATATAGAAGAATACTTTAGAAGAGAGAGAGAATACTTGTGCCAGTGTTTTGACTCTTTGGGTCTTTGCACCACCTATTGCCCTACCAGTGTAAGGGGATTCTTCCTAGTGGGTGACACAAGCCCCAGACCTTGTTACCTGGGATAAGTGGAATGCTGAGGGCTACCTGCTTACACCCGCACTGCGAGATAGAGTTCATAGGCTTCCAGCAACTTCGCTCTATCCAGATCAGTTCCTTTACTTTTCTTTGTAGATACTGTCCTGCACTGTGACTCTCCTTGTCCATGGCGTGGGTTGAGATGACCTCTTACTTGTCCTCTCTAGTTAAGGTTTAACACTGCATTGTGTTGAGTGGAGTTACTTGAGAAGAAACTATAGTTTGCATGTGCCTAGTTCTACTTCTAGACTGCACACTGAGACTGGGGACCTGGCAGAGGGCCAGGGCCCAACTAGACCACTGTGAAGAGCGTGCTGGCCTGTGTCCTTCCTCTACAGAGTCAAACTACAAAAGACCACTACACTTCCTCTACCCATGTGACTTCCTATGTACAGCCCCTGTAAGGTGTACTGTGAATGGATGAAGAGTGCATATAGAAGAAGTAAAAAGAGAAATGAAAGGATATAAGAAGAAAGTATTCTCATTGGTCTACAGATCCATGTGACATATAAACACACAATAACCCTTTCAATCCTACAGCTGTGCAGCAACTAACTACACATACTTACAACAGCGACATCTTGTGGTGAAACTTTAACACTACTACATCACCACTTACTTAAAAAAAAGTACAGGATTTTGCAAAGGGTGTAACTAGTAACAACACCCGTGGTGGGACACCACAACTTGTGTGTCGATCATTAATGTATGGAGCAGGCTCGGAAGCTGAGCCTACTCTATACCTACTGGTTGCAGGCTTTTTCCAGCAGTGTTTAGAGACCAGCATTGGAGTTAGTTCTAATGCCAGTCTTTTAACCACCAAGATGCCACAATCAATGTAAACTGCAGCATCTAGGCAGTTAGAAGCTGCACTCACTACTTGGTTGCGATGGTAGCCAGAGGCCTGCTGAAGACCTCTGTGAACTGGTTGCCATTAAGGAGTTTGGGTTGCCAGTGTAAATCTCTTACTGCTTAGGGAAAATCATCAGTATGTTCTTATCATCTTACGAACAGTTCATGCTGAGGTATTACGTCAACATCAAACCGTAACCTGTTTAGGTCAATAGCAAAAACAGGCTTTACTGCTCCAGAAAAAAATATGTATGTTCTGTCGCTCCACTATGTCAGTGCCTTCTAAAGACCTCATAGAAGCAATTTATCAGGCAATAATTTCAAGGTGGAAGTTCATCTCAATTTATACATTTACATTATTACTGAAAAATACAGAATGACTCTAAGGACCTCTGCCTGTCTTCTATTACAATCATTTCCGGCAGCTATTTCCTATATGTAAATTACAGGCCCCCTCTTTTCTGCAATTACAGAGGACAAAAGCTAGACAACAATACAAAAGAAAAATTTTTTTGAGACATTTTAAATCTTATATTAATTTTGTAACGACATACAGGTAATTGCACAAATGGAATTTACTGCCCTAAATTTATTAAAGCGTTACTGTCTTTTGAATTAACTTTTGACAATTGCACAGACATGTAAAAAGTTAAAGTGTACCTGTCATCATCAAATGTTTGCTATGTGACAGAGACATGTAAAAAGTTTTGATCGGCTTCAGACCCGTACTGTATTGTGAGAATACAGTCAGTATTCAGACCCGTACTGATTGTGAGAATGAGCCAGGAGAAAATCATGCTAGGCGCATTTCTCTCCCGGCTCTGTCATTGTGATGAGTTGGGATCCTAATGTAACGGAGCCAGCCAGCTGTACTTGCAGTAGGCCTGTACTCCTCCTTACTTGCAGTAGGCCTGTACTGATCTGTACTTGCAGTAGGCCTGTACTCATCAGTACTTGCAGTAGGCCTGTACTCGTCAGTACTTGCAGTAGGCCTGTACTCGTCAGTACTTGCAGTAGGCCTGTACTCGTCATTAGTTGCAGTAGGCCTGTACTCGTCAGTAGTTGCAGTAGGCATATAGTCATCTGTACTTGCAGTAGGCCTGTACTCGTCAATAGTTGCAGTAAGCATATAGTCATCTGTTCTTGCAGTAGGCCTGTACTCGTCAGTAGCTGTGGTAGGCCTGTACCCGTCAGTAGTTGCAGTAGGCCCGTACTCATCAGTACTTGCAGTAGGCCTATAGTCATCTGTTCTTGCAGTAGGCCTGTACCCGTCAGTAGCTGCAGTAGGCCTGTACTCATCAGTAGTTGCAGTAGGCCTATAGTCATCAGTACTTGCAGTAGGCCTGTACTCATCAGTAGTTGCAGTAGGCCTATAGTCATCAGTACTTGCAGTAGGCCTGTACTCATCAGTAGTTGCACTAGGCCTGTACTCGTCAGTACTTGCAGTAGGCCTATAGTCATCTGTTCTTGCAGTAGGCCTGTACTCGTCAGTAGCTGCAGTAGGCCTGTACTAATCTGTACCTGGAAAAGGCCTGTACTCATCCTTACTTGCAGTAGGCCTATAGTCATCTGTTCTTGCAGTAGGCCTGTACTATTCTGTTCTCGCAGTAGGCCTGTATTCTTCAGAACTTGCGGTAGGCCTGTACTCATCTGTACTCGTGCACTTTCAGCAAATTCCTGTTAATTCACAGTAAACTGGTTTATTAAGAATTCCTCCATTTTACTGTGAATTGCTGAGGATTCACTAGAAGTGCAGATGGCTCATTTGCACTGTCTACAGAATGGAAATACAGAATGGAAATTTACCCCTAAGCCTCCTTTACACGGCAATGTTATGTACAGTATTTTATATCAGTATTTGTAGCCAAAATTCGGATTGAAACACAGAGAAGCCACTTAATGGAAAGACTTGTATAGTATTTCTTCTGTATCTTTGACCCACTCCAAGTTTTGGGTCTAAGATACAGACCAAAATACATATGTGGGAATGTGTTCATGATGTGAAATATTCCCAGTAACCTACAGGGATATTCAACATGTTTCCCTGAGTGGAAAGTTAAAGACATTTATGCCCTATCTTGTGGAGTTATTCATAGACTTAAAAGGAGAGAGCCGCACACGTGCCATTCATCTCTCCATTCAGTCAGCGGCTGTTCTTCAGATATCCTGTGGATATGCCATAAATTTCTCAGATGGGAATTCTCCTTTAAGTGTTTCTTCATTGATGGTGTACTTTATTCCCTGTTACAAGTAGTTAGCAGTACATTTATGGAAGTCATTGGTCACTGGCACAATTAGACTATGTCAGCCGTGTTCGCAATGTACATTTAATGTAGGAGAGCTACTGAAGATGCCATTTTGGCCTCCATTTGGGACAGTACAAATCAGAGTCCACATTTATATTTTGTATGGAAGAGCACTAACAGCAGGTAGCACTATTCTATGCAGAGGCATTCAGTAAAAAAAAACATATACCGGGTATATATTTAATAACAATGGGAGCCTATGGACGCAGGGTGCCACTGTATGACATCCATTATACATATTCATTAAGATTTACATTTGTTTGCTGCATGTAATTGCAATGCAGACTGTTCCATACAGGGAAATTTTTTCACAATGGGATGTGTATGGCGTCTATCCAATAAACATACTGTATATGGCGAGAGATTTTCCCAGTGAATGTGATACGTGAGGCCTTAGATATGTATTACGTAAACCAAAACGTGATGATCGCTAAGTCTGATGATCCTTGGTGGTCTGGTGTTAAGCAGGAGGGTTCTCAAGCTGCTCCTGGAATTTGTATAAGGCTGGTTTCACAATAAGCATAATACAGATGTATTTTTCAGTCCATATTATGGTCATAGCTGTCTGTATCGGGCATCAGACCTGCACTCAGGGAACTGTGGCTATAATATGTACGCTGCCTTCACACTACGTATTTGCTTTCCGTTTAACATATGTGCTGAAAGTAGAGAAAAAAAGTAGATGGCGAAAACAGTTGCTGTCGTATGGCATAATGCAGCATCTGTTTTTGATTGGTTTACATTGTAAGGCTATCTTCCCACACAGTATTTTTGCTATGTCTATGGCTATGTTCACACACTGTTGAAATTTAGTCAATGGTCGCCATTTAAAAGTAAAAAACAGCTGTTGTTTTCAAATAAAAGTAATTATGTACTATTAAATGGTGGCCGTCCTCTCAATTTCAACAGTGTGTGAGCAGAGCCTTTCTTTGTTTTCAATCCACTCCTGGTTTTGATTGAAAAATACTGACCAAAATACTGTGTGGGAACATAGCCTAGAAGTAAACAGATCAAAATGAATTTTTGCTTTTTTTTTTTTTTTTTTTTTTTTTAACCCTTTCACGACCTGGGGTCATTGATGCCTCAATGCCCAGGTCGTGATTGGACATCAGCTTATGGGATCATAAGCTTACGGTTTCCATGGCTACCATCCGGGCTCTGCAATCAGTTCACAGAGCCCCGATGGACACCGGATTTTCCCTCTGTAGAGGGAGAATTCTCTCTCTGGAGCTCCATAGATGCTGCGGTCTTACTGACCGCAGTATCTATAGGGTTAACTCTTAGCACCGGAGAGCGGCTTCGGTGCTGAGAGCTGCGGTGGGTCCCCGACTATCACTGACGGCCGGGACCCGCCAGGGATGACACAGGCGCAGCTTCTACGCCTGTGTCATCCTAGAGCATTATTAACGTTGTTCCAGCCTCCAACAGTGGGGTGGTGGGAGAGGGTTAACATACACAAAGACATAGTTGACCACTTTTTTGGACATTAAAATTAAACATACTGAAACAGATGGGAGAATACAGTGTGAACCTGCCCTTACACAATTGTGCCAATGCTGTTCTTTAAATGCGGTTTTGCAGGATGTGTCAGCTCATACTGCCTGTTTTCTGTTGGGGATAAATTAGCGTAAAACTGTAAATCATGTAACAAAATAATAATACTGTTTCTTTTTTATTACATCTCGAAATGTAAAATGCAAATGGATTTCACTTAGCTCCACTGAGATTCCTAAAATAGCTATTTTTAACATCATTTTCCAAGAATTATGTAACAAATGTAACATACACAATTATGTATCAGATCATAGGAGTCATGGGGAAATGTGGGTCACTACAAAGCATATGCCAGCAATTTCCACTTCTCTGAACCTGCCTCCACTAGACAACAGCTTCACTAAAGCTAATGTAATCGGAGCTCTATACCGTCTCATGTAAAACATCTATATGCATACCATCATCGTATTTTGTGAAAGAGGCTGATTTTGTATTTTTTAATATTCTGGTATATATTGAAGCGCCAAAAAAAGTGTATGTCAGACACAAATGGCTGGCACACCAATATATCAGAAAATACAATATACGTTATTAGAATTCATATACAAAGAACAAATATATGTGCACAAAAATCCCACTCAACAATAAAAACATTTAAAACCATAGCTCAATAGGACCGTATAGTGTTACAGATCCCCAGATGGCAACCCAAAATCAATACAATCACTATCCCCAAGTACCTAAATGTCCTACTAGTCTCCAAAATTACAGTATATGCAAGTTGGAAGAAAAGTGTAGACGCTGAGTTATGCAAAAAAAGTAACATAAAAGAATGTCAAAAAGTGCAAGTAATGCAAATACCCAAGGATATATCCTATAAAGGGCATGACAAAAAACACCTAGCAGCACGAGAAATGAGAACAGTGACAAACAAATAGACAAATGGATAAAAAGCGGCAATGTAATTAATAAAAATAATAATAATATGAAAGTTTCATTTCTTTGCACTAATATGCATCCCAAGCTTCTTAAAGGCAATGTATCACCTAAATTATGTTTTACTGATACTAAAACTTCTATTTTGTGGCCAAGAGGGCCCAGTACTGACCCTTGGGGTACACCACTTATTACCGGGGACTATTCAGAGTAGGAATCATTGACCACCACTCTCTGGGTACGATTATTACGTTTCAATCCAGTAACACATCAAACTTTCCAAACTGATAGACTTTAAAGTGACACTGTCACCCCCTATTTGCATTTTGACTGCTCTCCACAGGTGTAAAGGGTAAATGTTACAGCTTTCATTACATATTTTATATCACACCTCATGGTGTTTCTTCTGGTAAAAAGTCGTTTTTATCACCTGTGGATTGGTATCCATGACGTCATTGACACATAGGCCCCGCCCCCTCAGCGGCCATTGGTGTGGGACAATCTAGGTGAGTGGGGCCCAGAGCTTTAGGCTGGCCCTTCAAATGGCTGATGAGGGGCGGGGCCTATATGCCGATGATGACACGGATGGGGCGGGGTTAGGCGTGCTAGGGGCGGAGCAATCCACAGGTGATAAAAAAATCCACAGGTGATAAAAAAAGACTTTTTACCAGAACAAGCACCATGAGGTGTGATATAAAATAAGTAATGAAAGCTGTAACATTTTTCTTTACACCTGTGGAGAGCAGTCAAAATGCAAAAAGGGGGTGACAGTGTCACTTCAACTTACCCATCAGACGCCTATGAGGAACTGTGTCAAACGCTTTTGCAAAATCCAGGTACACAATATCCACAGCCGCCCCCCATTCCAGGCTTCTACTCACTTCTTCATAGAAACATATTAGGTTGGTTTGACAGCTTCTATCCTTAGTAAAAACCATGCTGGTTATCACTTATAATACTATTAGCCACTACATATTCCTGGATGTAGTCCCTTATAAGCCCCTCAAATAGTTTCCCCACAATGGATGTTAAGCTTACAGGTCTATAGTTACCTGGGGAAGTCCTAGAGCCCTTTTTGAAGATCTGCACTACATTTGCCTTACGCCAGTCCCTCGGCACAATATCAGTCAGCAAAGAATCACTGAATATGTCATTCAAGGGTAAAGAGATTACAGAACTGAGTTCCCTAAGAACTCTGGGGTGTAATCCATCAGGCCCTGGAGCTTTGGTTACATTGAGTTTATTTAATTTATCTTGGACCATATCTATAGTAAGCCAGTTCAGTACATTACACGTGTTAGCAGCACTGGCCCACCCACTGCAGCTCCATCATCTTCTTTTGTATATACAGAGCTAAAGAACCCATTAAGTAACTCAGCTTTCTCCTGATCCCCAGTTATTAATTCCCTATCACCATTATTTAGGGGTCCTACATGCTCTTTTGCTGTCTATATCCACCTGTCTTTCATTGTCAATTTTTGCTGCTTTTATTACATTTTTACAGGTTTTGTTGACTTCTTTGTAATGTTTAAAGGCTACAGCTGACCCCTCTGATTTGTATTTTTTGAATGCCCATTTTTTCTCATTTCTAGCCCTTCTAACCTCGGTTGTAAGCCATGTGGAATTTGATTTTAACCATTTATATTTGTTACCCATAGGAATATATTTGGCAGTAAAGTTATTTAATGTGGATTTGAAGATTTCCCATTTATTAGCTGTATCCGTATGTGACAGCAGCCGCTCCCAGTCTATGCCCTGAAGTTCTGCCCTTAACCCAGGAAAATCGGCCCTTTTAAAATGAAATGTTTTTGCCCTCCCAACATGTCTTTGTTTTCTACACTTTAAGCTAAACTATATTGTGGTCACTATTCCCCAGGTGTTCACGGACAGTGACATCCCCAACCAGCTCAGCTTTGTTAGAATTAACCATTAGCTGAACCGTAACCCCAATCTATATCTGGGTAGTTTAAGTCCCCCATTACCACTACTGTCTCCTCCCTGGCAGCCTGCCCTATCACCTCTATCACCTCAGTAATGTTGGGGGGTCTATAGATTACACCAAGAATAATTTTTTCACTCTTTACCTCCCTCTGAAGTTCTACCCACAATGCTTCCCCATCATCACAGTCATCGCCCACTATTGCATCTTTTACACTCACTTTAATATCACTTCTGACATACAGACATACGCCTCCTACTCTTCTGCCCACCCGGTCCCTTCTGAACAACGCAAATCCCTGAATATTGACAGCCCAGTCATGTGAGGAGTCCAGCCATTACTCAGTCACACCAACCACATCAAATGACTCCTCCAGAACCAAGCTCCCCCATCTTGCTGGCTAGACTTCTATCATTAGTAACCATACACTTTATATTACCATCTAGTTTAACCGCTTCATTATAAGAAATGGGATTTATTACTGTGCTGTGGCTACAATCATCCCCACTGCTCATCTGCAACATATGGATCTCCCTATCCACTGCTCTTATCCTCCCCCCACAGGAACCTTCTCCTCCCACCTCAATGTTCTGTCCCCTCTCTAACCTATCCGCTACTATATTACATACCACATTGTCCTCCCTCCACATCCCTAGTTAAAAAAAACACTCCACCCCTTTTAGGATTCTCTCCCCATATATATATATATATATATATTATGGGGGCTGCTCTCTTGCCTGAGCTGTTTTAACAGCATTAAGTGAAACGCTTTACAGCAAGATTCATGGACATAGACAAGAATATAGAGACCTGTCCCCTTGAGATAAATGGGAAAAATTACTGAGCCTGCTTTGTGACCTTTCAAGAGGTAATTTCAAAGGGAGCTGCTATTGTCTCCTCAATTTACTGGTGTCACTTGTCGCTGCAATGCAAGAAATTAGAAAAAAAAACATTGACAAAAATTCTTTATAAACATGTTTAACATAAAAATAATTATTTAAGCAATAAGTCATTTTCTGATGATGCATTCCCTTTAAGGCTAGGTTAACACAGCACTTATGGTGTGTCACACTCGTATCCATGTCAGGATGCTGACATATTGTACTGATGCACAGCAGCAGGTGCTATTCATTTTAACGACCTAAAGACACACCTAGCTCAGGTTGCTTTCTGCTGGTATATGATAATTTTATGGGAGTCATTAACGTAGTAGTCCGTGCTATTTTATCCCATTATATTAGCATATATAGGCAAATATTGGCCTGAATAGACTCAATATTTGACTCTGTTTAAGCCATAAAAATGAATGGCACCCGCTGCTGTACACCACAGTATATATTGGCATCCCATTTTCGGATACATGAGACTTACACTATAAGTAGGGTGTACACCCAGCCTATGGAGGGATTGTTATTTAATGCTTATAACAGGTAAAAATCTACTTTGGCACAAGTCTCGGAGAGGATACCTGAGCGATGCATTCTTATCTGGAGATGCTTTAGCCCTGTTGGTAGCAATTTGTTACAAGTTACTACTACAACATGTTGACATTTAGTTTTGGCATGTCAGCTCTTTCTGCAAAGAATTGGAGAAATAGGGAATATAGTTGCTCTCTTTTTGTTACTTGGAAAAAATAAGGGCAAAACAGTGTAGCATTGCTTGAATGAATGGTTTAGCTGGGCAACAACATTTAAGACATTTTCCCTATGGGGGAGGGAGTCATCAGACCAACCTAAAGTACTGTTTGTCATACTGCGCCAAGCAGTGGCGTAGCTACCATAGAGGCAGAGTAGGCAGTTGCTATAGGGCCCGTGCAGGAGGGTGGCCCAGGGGAGAAGGTAAGAACATGTGTCCTTCTGCTTAACTCCTTATGTACTGCAGTGGGTAAGTGACCCACAATGTTTACCTACATGCTGCAACACACAAAAAAGGGTTAACAAACAATACATGTGGTATTATGGCCACATGTCAAGGATGTAAAAAAAAGTCATATTGGTAAAATGACTGTTTGTGATAATTGTTATCTTATAAATATCTTTGTATGTATCTTAACTTTTAAAATGACAAATTCACAAGATTATAAGGGCACATTAGAGAAGTAACATACACATGACTGAATTTTAGTGCTGCACAAAAATTTGATCAGCCAACAAGCAGGCGTTTTCCAGATTACTGGCCCTTTATTAACCAACACAGCATTTACATCAAATGCACCATAAATAACTGTACATAAGTATCCTATATAATTGTCAGTAACTCCAGTGCATGAATTGTAACGCTGCTTCAACAAGCATATACTAGACTCCTACCAAAAATGTTGAACGCTCTGCAGCAAAATAGAAAAACTTTTTTTGAAACATAAAAATTACATAAAATTACTTAAAAACAGAACCACAGAGAAACACAGTAATTCATATATTAACTACAAAAAGCAGCAGGCCCACAGAAAACAATATTAAAGTGCTAGTGCTAATATCCAAAAAGAATACTCTCAAAATGCATATAATTGATACGAGGTAGCGATTATCAGCCGAATGAGCATTTCTCGGTTTGCTTGTTGTCGATTATCAGCTTGTGTAAAAGGGCCCTTAGGAAAGGAGAAAGAAAGGAGTAATCTATATGTGTATGCCAATTGGGTTGACTCCATAGCCTCTATAATGGTTGCAACTTTATGTCCCCAAGTGAGAGTATAAACAACTCTGGGGTACAAATTGGTGAAATTCTGGACATGGATGTACTTTTATTATGCTACCTTAAATAGCCTAAAAGTGGGTTACTCTCCTATATTTTTCTATATTAAAATAAAAAGTAATGAAAGGCAGATAATACGGATAAATAACAAAAAAAATAACTAGCATTAACTGGATTAATAATTTCTTTGTGTGCGGTGGTTCTCTACTTTTCACTAAATTATTCCACCAGCAGCCTACTATATTTTATTATTGAACATATGGAAACATGCTTCTTATTTTCAAAATAATAGTGTTTTTTTATTCTTTCTTTATTGTCTCATATTCAGCAGTCTTTTTTATTAGCTGCCCCTATATATGATTCCTCCGATCTGAGTATTACCCTTTGCTGGTACCTTTGCTATTGCAAGACATTTACACAAAGCTAGCTTTATATTGCACCAGAGGGATCCAAGATAATCACTGACCTCTTATGTACTAACCTCCGCTTTCTATTACAGATAGGACAGGAAGACTGCAGGACGTTTATGTGCAGTCAATAACAATTGCCGAAAGGTTGGATACAGACCAATCATATTCAGTTTTGCAATGTAATTCCCTAATAATGTCTCTTTTATTACACAGTTGTTTTATGTCTTTGTGTATTTTTTATTTTTTTGCAGTTCATTGGTATACACCTTCAGATCTTACTACTTCAATACATATACATATTGCTGATAAGTATTTTAGACAAAGTTAATATTCCCTTATGTGAAGCTTAAAACAATAACTCTATAAACATGGAATGGAACCTGCCCACATTAACCCCTTCCACTAACAGTGATTTGAAATGGACATTGTCCATTGAAAAAAAACTTTTGACATATTGTAGAAACAAGTAAAAGGTTTTCAACAGTCGAGGTCTAGGTCAATACTGAGTGCGTTCTACAGCACCTGAGGGGAGGCTGTCCGCTCACTCTACTAGACCCTTCCGAGGTATGCTGAGACATGGAATGGTCTTATGGCCAGAAGTGACCACCGGGAAGCAGAAGGTTTCAGCTTTCTTCTGCTCCCTGGACATCCCCTTTAATAGAAGCAGAAAGGATCTCCAGTATTATTTTTCTGTTACATGAAACTGTAAGTGCGATTGCTGAATGTTATTTTATTGACAGAGCTTAGATTTTATTCAATACTCCAAGATACTGACATACTGTATTTTCAGGCGTATAAGACGACTTTTTAACCCCGAAAAATCAGGGTTAAAGTCGGGGGTCATCTTATACGCTAGATATGGTCGCTCCATACGGTGGGGGGGGCTCAAAAATGACCCCATCCCCTACCGTATGGGGCGACCACTATAAAAAAAAACACATTTAACTCACCTAGAGCCCGTTCCCGGCCTCCGCGCGCCTCCAGTCCCTTCCTGGCACAGGCAGTGGGACGTACACTACCTGCACCAGAGACGAAGATCGCTGAACCTCTCCCTAGCAGCCGAGTGTCTCATGAGAGAGGCTCAGAGATACTCGGCTGCCAGGAGAGCTTTGGGAGAATGAGAGAGGCGCCGGAAGTTGCCGAAGCCTCTCTTATTCTCCCGAAGCTCTCCCGGAAGCCAAGCGTCTCTGAGCCTCTCTGATGAGACACTCAGCTGTTAGTGAGAGGTTTGGCAATCTCGTCTCCGGCGCAGGTAATGTACATCACACTGCCTGCGCCGGGAACGGCACCAGAGGCGAGCGGAGGCCGGGAACAGGCCCTAGGTGAGTTAAATGTTTGTTGTTTCATTTAATTTAGCTGCAGTTAACCCCTGCCTGACCATAGCAGGGCTGCGGTCAGGCAGGGGTTAACATTTTCCGGCGTATAAGGCAAACCCCTGACAATCTGCTTAAAAGTCAAGGGTCGTCTTATACGCCCAGTCGCCTTATATGCCGGAAAATACGGTATTTTAAATTACAACCCCATTTCACTTGGCAAAGCAGGTTATATGGTCCTAAATGTATTAGCTGAAATTTACGTTCCAAACTGCTGGCACTGTTAGTTGCTAGGACAAGGAGACACATGGTACCTTTCAGATATCTGCCCGTTCTTCTGTAACATAGAAAAATGTTTTTGCTAGAATAACTCCTTGCTTCCCTCTCATCCCTGTCCCTGTTTGGTGCACAGCCAGGTGAGTCCCAAGCAGGGTCATGTATGGGGGAGCAAGGAGGCATTTTAGCATACTGCACTACAGGGGCTTGGGAAAGCATCTTTAATTCTTTGCACTGGAGACTAAAATTATTTTTCTATGTTATGGAAGCACAGACAGACATATGAAAGGTACCACGTGTCTCCTTGTCCCAACAGCCCAACAGCTATCTTACAGTGTCAGCAGTTATAAACCTGAATGGTAGCTGACAGATTTGAGTATGTTCAATGCTTAAAAGAAAATACAGTGGGGCTTAATAAGAAGTAGACATTTCATTGTATAGAGTAGAGTCTATGGTTATACACCTCTGGTCTTATTGCAGATGGTTACTGCAGGCTTCATGACTGCCTTAGGCATTAAAGAGGTTATCCGGCGTTACAAAAACATGGCCACTTTTCCCCCTCTCTTGTCTCTAGTTCAGGTGTGGTTCGCAATTAAGCTCCATTTACTTCAATGGAACTGAGTTTGAAACTCCACCCAATCTGGAGACAAGAGAGGGGTAAAAATTGGCCATGTTTTTGTAGCACTGCATTACCCCTTTAAAGGGGTTATCCATGGATACAAAAACAGGGCCACTTTCTTCAAGAGACAGCACCGCTCTTGTCCTCAGTTCAGGTGTGGTTTGCAATTAAGCTCCATTCACTTTAACAGAACTAAGTTACAAAACCTACACCCAAACTAGAGACAAGAGTGGTGCTGTCACTGGAAGTGGTCATGTTTTTGTAGTGCTGGATAATGCTTAGTGATTACAGCTTTGCTCCAGAAAAATATACCTTGACATGTAAAATTAGATCTGGTATTTTGTTCTTCAAATAGACATATGTGAATAGCAGGGCAGAGGTTCTTGGCAGTTAAGGTGTTAACCATCTCTTCTTAAAGCAATAAATCTTTTTGGAAGAAAACTCACCCTGCAACAATCTGAAACAATTTCCCCTTTATCAGGAGAGGACAACTTAATAACAGTCATGGAAACCGCCTCATATATTGTTGTTCAGATCTGCCCTTCTTTCCTTCCACTCAAGCTGTAACATAATTTAAAGGATCTGGCCCACAGTGATATTTCATTACATACAGCAGACCATTCTCCACTCTTCTCTACAGTTAATCTCGGAGTATTTTTCACAGCATGCCTCTTTTTGTATTTCCATTTTCACTACATTGCTTCTCACTAAGAAAGCTTATAAACTTGTTTTGCTTCAATTACCGATATGCTGATAATGCTACTATGCACCTATCCATTCTCTCACTACAGGCTCACCAGCCGGAATACCTCCTGGCACTACTTTCCTAGATGGTCCTATGAATTTAAACAAGATGCTATGTAGAAAGAACTGTGTTGATAAATGCAAAAAGGAGTATAGGCCACATTTGTAAGGCCATAGAAACGTTGCCTTTCATAGAAATCTCGACTTCTTGACTTCTGATTTCAACTGCATTATAGGATGATCATGTGACAATATCAATAGCAATAAACAATACAGTATAACTAGAGTTTTGTTATAAAAAAAAACCACATGACTTTAATATTGGTAATCAATGAGGATCTGTTGGAGTACATTAATATCACCCTTGACTAGTCAACAGTACCAAGTGGATATCTCAGACCAGCAGTAGTCTGAGGGCTAAAAAGAAGATGTGAGTCCGCTAACCGCATTACACAGGAGGAGACAATCCATTATGTAATGGAATATTGTGAGAATAAATAAAAAAAAGTGTGCAATGTATTTGGTAAAAACTAAATGATTTTTTCACTTTTTCTATGATAAGGCGCTATTACACGAAACGATTACCGGACGTACTTGGCTGATTACTGGCCGTTCAGGCTGAAAATTGTCTGGTGTAACAGGCCATGTTAAAAGACCACGATCAGCATGCATAATGTTTACTTGAATGGGAGTTTACTTGAATGGGACACCACGATCTAAGGATTCCCTGAACAGCCCCTCCCGCAGCTCCCTGCTCATTGTTTGTCCGTGTAATAGCACAGGCAGCGAGCGGGGGATAAGGGCGAAGTGAGGGCTAACAGGTAAACGCTTGATTTCCCCTTAATATCGTGCTGTGTATTAAGGCCTTTAGATTGCAAAGCAAAGTCATTTACATAAATAAAGTAAATTACAGGTTGGTTCATAGGGAGAGGGGACCCTGCCCAAGAGGGCTTACAATCTGCAAGGTGGGGGGGGGGCAGCTTGTCACAGTGCAAAGTTGGCATCAGAATAGGCTGTACCCTATTGTGAAAACAAGGGGTTTTAAGTTTTTCTGGAAGGTTTTGATGGTGGGTGAGAGCTGGATATGTTGGGGTAGTGAGTTCCAGAGAATGGGGGAGACTCAGGAGACAAGAGAAGAGCACAAACAGAGGTCTTGTGAGCATTGGAGATTACATAAGGGGCTGTATTGGAACAACAAGTAAGAGATGTATAGAGGGGCAGGTTGTGGACAGCCATGTAAGTCATTGTGAACAGTGTGAAATTAGTTCGCTGAGCAACAGGTATCCAGTTAAGGGATTGGCAGAGGGGAGATGCCGAGGAGGAACGAGGGGAGAGTTGGATTAGTAGGGCAGCAAAGTTAAGGATGGTTTAAAGCCAAAGAGGAGGATGTTACAGTAGCCCAAGTGGGATTTGATGAGGGCATGTACCAGCAGTTTCGTTGAATCAGTATTAGGAAAAGAGCACATTTAGGGAATCTTTTTGAGTTGGAGACAGCAGGCGGTGCTCAAAGTCTGAATGAGTGGTTTAAATGACAGCAGAATCAGATGTGACCCCCAAGGCAGTGGACTTGGTTTGTAGGAGGAGGGAATAGTCAACTGCGTCTAAAGCAGAGCATAGGTCAAGGAGAAAGAGGACACAGTATTGGCGTGAGGCTTTGGTGGTTAGAAGATCATTGGCCCCTTTGGTTAGGGCAGTTTCCATTGTGTCGTGGAAGTGGAAGCCATATTGTAGGTTGGATGAAAACAAATCTTTTCACTGTATAGAATAAAAGGAAATGGTTTCCTTGAAATGTAAACCCAGAAACAGTCAGTTGTGTTTGTTTAGGGTCAAAGTTTCCACACACAAGTCCCTTTTTGTAAACGAGTAGTTATTGTCTGGAAAATTATATTTTCATAAATATTGAAAATTGCAAAAACAAACAAAATTTAGCATATAGAATAAATTCAACAAAAAGAAGAGGATATGGGTATTCAGGGTTTCACTTATGATACGTGCCCCCCTCTTGATGCTAAGTTAAGTGACTAAATTCGGGGCGCCTGGAATATTCCATTATAATCTGCAAAATCTTTCTAAAAAAAGAGCTGCACCACAAAACTGAATTGTGTAAGGGGAGCATATATATATATATATATATATATATTTTTTTTTTTTTATTATTATTATTATTTATTTTTTTATCAAAAGTTAGCTTTTAATTTTTTCCAAAGTTACATTTTTGCATGCAGTTAAAGCCTCAGTTTACCTACAGGTGAGTCAGAAGTTTGACGCAGTGGTGGATACTGGCACCTATTACAGATAATAGGTTGCCTATTTTTAACTATATAATCCATTATGTAAAAAAAAGAAAAAAAATTCTTCCTAGTCGTGGAGAACCCTTTTAGTCGGTGTTTTGTGACATATACACTTTAATAACAGTACATGTGCTACTTTTCTGGGAGTAAAGCTTTTGATTATATTACTCGGCATTGGCCACTTTGGAGCTACAATCTTCACAATGTATTTTACAGCAATTTCCTATAATACCTTCTAATACCCAGCAAATATACTTCTCTGGAAATGGAGCATTCACCTCAGAGATGCTGTATTTCACAATCCCCAGTTTTACTCTTATCCAGCCACATGTATACTGCAAGCTACATTTTCTGAGATCAGAGGTGAGTGCGAAGCTATTACCTAATAAATGGTAAAGGATGCAGCTCTGCAGCTTATACCGTCTTTACTTTACATTTTTTAGCTTTAAGTTTTTTTTTATCAAAACTTACTTTCTACATGTCATATTGCGCAGTTTTTCCATGCTTTGCTTGCTACAAACATTAGAACAGTGCCACACCAGGAAGTGAGTATTGCTGGTTATGGACGTGTCGTGTTGCTTTACCCCTTTCTCTGCCCTTGTGTATGTAATGACGCATGACACATTCATATCTTTCCTGTTACCTACGTCACAAAATTACACTATAAAATAGCTGACATTTATCAAACTATCTTGCAATTTTTCATGGCACATAGTAAAGAGTGTTATAGAACTAAAGAAAAGGATTTAAAGGGATTTTTCCCTCTAAACTTATTTATCAACGATTTGCAGAATAGATGATAAATGTGTGATTACTGAGGTCCGACCACCGGGACTCCCACTAATCATGAGAATAAGGGTTCTAGAGTTACCCCCTTGTGAATTTGTTGTTGTTATCGGTAGGGATCTGAGCAGTCGGACGCCTCCTGCTCTCCCGTCCAGCCAATCAGTGTGTTGCCCAGCCGCAGCGAGTATATAGTTTGTGGGAACTGCCAGGACCTGCCGGTATCGCAGCGAGAATCTCGCTGCGAGACCGTTCGTGTGAATATACCCTTAAACTGTCACTGTTGTTTAAATCAATAGTACAGGCGATTTTAAGCAACTTTGCAATTGGGTTTATTAGCCAAAAAAAATGCATTTTTATCATGAAAAAGCAGTCTGAAGCTCTCCCCCCTGTCTTTATTGTTCTCTATAGAGAGGGGAGGTGTAGAGGGAGATGAGGCACCAAAACAGGACAACAAAGAGTTAATTTACAGCTGCATCACAGGGCTATCTCCTCTGACAGTCAGCACTGACCTCTCTGACCTTTGAATACTGGCTTTCACATAGATCCTGCTGTGTAATCCTTTGTTCTCTGCTGCCGACTAATCTCCCTCCTCCCCCCTCACCTCTCTATAGGATACAAATGGCTTGACTGATGTAAAAGAGTTGAGATTTCCTGATAATGAACAGTGGATGAGAGAGAGGAGGGGGGGCTAGGGAAATTCTTTTTTAATGCAGATAATGGCATATTTGCCTAATAAACCCAATTACAAAGTTTCTTTAAATCACCTGTACTAGGGAAGGACCTGTCAATCAAGGCTGGTAGAGTGGTGAGAAGCTGCCATGAACCGCCCTGATGACTTGTCATTTAGGCAGTAATTGATGAGAGGGAGGAAAAACATGTTTAAAAAGTAAAGGGGTGCCTTAAATATAAAAATTATGTCTGATAGAGATCAAATCCATAGACTAAAACAAATGCCCTTCGAGAATTTTCATGACAAAATTGTAAATAGATGCCATTATAATGTATTGTAATCCTTAAAGTGACAATGCCACCTCCTTTTTGCTAGTGGGCGGGGCCTCACAACATTAGTGTCGCTTAGCCCCGCCCACCGCACCACAATTGGCCCCGCCCCCTCGTCGGCCATTGGAACAGGCTTGCCTAAAGGTCTAGGCCCCACCCCCTCTAGGTCGGTCCACCAATGGGCATCAAGGGGGCGGGACCAACAGTGGTGCAGTGGGTTAAGTGGCGCCAGGGGCGTAGCTAATGTCTCCTGGGCCCTGGTGCGAGAGGCCAACTTGGGCCCCCCCCTCCTTTCACGACCAAGTGATGCTATTGGTGTGTGTGTGTATATATATATATATATATATATATATATATATACACACACACACACACACACACACACACACACCAAGACAGATATTACCTATCACCGCCATACTGTTACCGACCAAATCCTGTATACTGAGACCAATATTACCAGTAATACCAGTATATAGGAAGGAAACATTACCGCCACACCACAACCACTACCATCACCACCATATTGTTACTGACCGAATCCAGTATACTAAATCACCTCATCCAGTCATATAGAGGTGGCCCCAGCTCTACACAGGTTCTATACACCATATACATTACAGTGCAGTTATATCAGGTGACTCACAGGAGACGTCTTTTCTGATCAGAGTTCTTTCCTTTTCATCTTCTCCATCCGTCCTGGGCCGTTATGAGAACTTCTCCGAGCCACGAATCCACAGAATCTGCCAGACAGACATATTAGGCTCCTCACACTGACACCATCCTCATCTCTATACACACTGCACATCTGTACTTTCTCCTTTACACCCTCATTTAGTGGGTAGCCCTGACTCTATGTGACCCCCTAATAATATATGCCCCCTCTGTGTATTCCCTCTCCCCCTATGTTACCCCCCCCCAAATAGATGGCCCCCTCTACCCCCTCCCTTATAGATGGCCCCCTCTCTCCTCACCCTCCCTTATGGATGGTCCCCTTCCCCCCCCCTCCCTTATAAATGGTCCCCTTTCCCCCCCTTTATAGATGGTCCCTCTTTCCCCCCATCCTCATAGATGGTCCCCTTCCCCCCCCTCATAGATGGTCCCCTTTCCCCCCCCCCTCATAGATGGTCCCCTTTCCCCCCCCCCCCCACCCTCATAGATGCCCCCCTCTTTCCCCCCACCCTGCAGGCTGATAAAAAACAAAACAAAACTTAACTCACCTGACAACGCGCTCCCACGTTGATCCTCTCTCCTCCTGGTCTGTTCCCGGCTGCTGGGGGTGTCGCGTCTTATCCCCGACAGCGCAAGCATCCCAGAACTCCCTGTGCGCCGGAACCGGAAGTCAGGGCCCAAGGCGCGCAGGGAGCTCTGGGATGCGGGTGCTGCCGGGGGTAAGACGCGACACCCCCGGCAGCCGCACAGCAGCCGGGAGAAGACGGAGCCAGACTCTTGTGACCGCAAGCAAAACAATGCTTGCGGTCACAAGAGTGATTGATCGGGGGGGCCCCGAGGGCCCCCCTTGTGGTGCGACCGCCGCAGCTACGCCACTGAGTGGCGCTATTGCCACGAGGCCCCGCCCACTTAACACAGTCTGCAGTTGATAAAATATCACTTTTTACTTGAGCAAGCACCACGACGTATGATAAACGCTAAATTTACCCTTTACACCTGTGTAGAGATGTCAGAATGCACAAAGGGGGCGACAGTGTAACTTTAATTATAGACTTGTCACCTATAGGCTATAATAAATGGCATCTATTTAACAAATAAGTCATGAAAAGCAGGATAACAATATGCGTTTGTTGCTCTATTAAAGGAGAAGTCCTGTGGAACTAAAAAAAACTGCAGGCCGGCTAGTGGGGGGCAGGAAAATATTACAGAACTGAACTCACCCGTCCTCGTGCCTCCATCCCGGAGCTTTGGAGGTCCATGTCGCTCCATGCCAGGGGCCTGGAAAAGCTGAATTCTGGATTCAGCTTTTCCAGGCACTTGGAAAATTTGAAAATTTGTAAATTCATTTGTAAATTTGCTCATCCCTAATCAAAAGTGCATGGTGGTATCCCATGTAATGTTAGTAAGTAAGCTTGTATAGCATTGTGTGTGTAAGCTCATATATGCATATCCTAGGCCCCACATCAATGCTCATACATGGGTATCTAGTTGTCACAACAAAGCAATGGCGGGCTTTACAGGGCGCCCTGCGTCTCGGTGCCAGTTGCCATGGATAATACACAGCCACAAGTCTGCTATGAGATGGTTTCTGCACCTGCACCGGGCTACATGGCAAAGCCTCTTCATTTCAGAGAGAGAAACTAGAGACAGACACAAGCGCTCCACTAGGGGCGCACCTCCCGTGCTAGAGCTGCAGCCCATCTCCTGCTCGGCGTGCGGCTGTGCTGCCAGGCTCTGCGATCGATTCACGCTGTCTTTTCGTACCCACGTGTGTTTACAGCTGTGATGGCGGAACTGACAGGAGGACCGGATACCGGAGGGCTACGGGAGAAAGATGGCGGGGGAGCCCTGACGGCGGCCGGGACCGTGAAAGCAGGTCAGGAGCCGTGCGCGAATCGCACAGGCAGTGTGTGTGTTCTGACACATGCAGCCGCCTGAAAAGAGCAGCCATGACATATCACCCTCCATCTGCCGGATGAATCATGCTGCGCGCTGACATCCCCACAGCCTCCTTACAGATCACTGGCCTACACACAGGCAGGGGGAAGACTTGCAGCCGCACAGAGATGTGTATACTGGTGTGTGTATGGGGAGGGGGCCAGGAGGGGCTGTGTGTATGGGGAGGGGGGCCGGGAGGGGCTGTGTGTATGGGGAGGGGGGCCAGGAGGGGCTGTGTGTATGGGGAGGGGGGCCAGGAGGGGCTGTGTGTATGGGGAGGGGGGCCAGGAGGAGCTGTGTGTATGGGGAGGGGGGCCAGGAGGGGCTGTGTGTATGGGGAGGGGGGGCCGGGAGGGGCTGTGTGTATGGGGAGGGGGGGCCGGGAGGGGCTGTGTGTACGGGGAGGGGTGCCGGGAGGGGCTGTGTGTATGGGGAGGGGGGCCAGGAGGAGCTGTGTGTATGGGGAGGGGGGCTGTGACTGGTGTGTGTATGGGGAGGGGGGCCAGGAGGGGCGGTGTGTATGGGGAGGGGGGCCAGGAGGGGCGGTGTGTATGGGGAGGGGGGGCCGGGAGGGGCTGTGTGTATGGGGAGGGGGGCCGGGAGGGGCTGTGTGTATGGGGAGGGGGGGCCGGGAGGGGCTGTGTGTATGGGGAGGGGGGCCAGGAGGGGCTGTGTGTATGGGGAGGGGGGCCGGGAGGGGCTGTGTGTATGGGGAGGGGGGCCAGGAGGGGCTGTGTGTATGGGGAGGGGGGCCAGGAGGGGCTGTGTGTATGGGGAGGGGGGCCAGGAGGGGCTGTGTGTATGGGGAGGGGGGCCGGGAGGAGCTGTGTGTATGGGGAGGGGGGCCGGGAGGGGCGGTGTGTATGGGGAGGGGGGGCCAGGAGGGGCGGTGTGTATGGGGAGGGGGGCCGGGAGGGGCTGTGTGTATGGGGAGGGGGGCCGGGAGGGGCTGTGTGTATGGGGAGGGGGGCCCGGGGGGGCGGTGTGTTGGGGGGGGGGGGCCGGGAGGGGCTGTGTGTATGGGGAGGGGGGGCCGGGAGGGGCTGTGTGTATGGGGAGGGGGGGCCGGGAGGGGCTGTGTGTATGGGGAGGGGGGGCCGGGAGGGGCTGTGTGTATGGGGAGGGGGGCCGGGAGGGGCTGTGTGTATGGGGAGGGGGGCCGGGAGGGGCTGTGTGTATGGGGAGGGGGGGCCGGGAGGGGCTGTGTGTATGGGGAGGGGGGGCAGGAGGGGCTGTGTGTATGGGGAGGGGCTGTGTGTATGGGGAGGGGCTGTGTGTATGGGGAGGGGCTGTGCGTATGGGGAGGGGCTGTGTGTATGGGGAGGGGCTGTGTGTATGGGGAGGGGGGCCAGGAGGAGCTGTGTGTATGGGGAGGGGGCCAGGAGGGGCTGTGTGTATGGGGAGGGGGGCCGGGAGGGGCTGTGTGTATGGGGAGGGGGGCCGGGAGGGGCTGTGTGTATGGGGAGGGGGGCCAGGAGGGGCTGTGTGTATGGGGAGGGGGGCCAGGAGGGGCTGTGTGTATGGGGAGGGGGGCCAGGAGGAGCTGTGTGTATGGGGAGGGGGGCCAGGAGGAGCTGTGTGTATGGGGAGGGGGGCCAGGAGGGGCTGTGTGTATGGGGAGGGGGGCCAGGAGGGGCTGTGTGTATGGGGAGGGGGGCCAGGAGGAGCTGTGTGTATGGGGAGGGGGGCCAGGAGGAGCTGTGTGTATGGGGAGGGGGGCTGTGACTGGTGTGTGTATGGGGAGGGGGGGCCAGGAGGGGCGGTGTGTATGGGGAGGGGGGCCAGGAGGGGCGGTGTGTATGGGGAGGGGGGCCAGGAGGGGCGGTGTGTATGGGGAGGGGGGCCAGGAGGGGCTGTGTGTATGGGGAGGGGGGCCAGGAGGGGCGGTGTGTATGGGGAGGGGGGCCAGGAGGGGCGGTGTGTATGGGGAGGGGGGCCAGGAGGGGCTGTATGTATGGGGAGGGGGGCCAGGAGGGGCTGTGTGTATGGGGAGGGGCTGTGTGTATGGGGAGGGGGGCCAGGAGGGGCTGTGTGTATGGGGAGGGGGGCCAGGAGGGGCTGTGTGTATGGGGAGGGGGGCCAGGAGGGGCTGTGTGTATGGGGAGGGGGGCCAGGAGGGGCTGTGTGTATGGGGAGGGGGGCCAGGAGGGGCTGTGTGTATGGGGAGGGGGGCCAGGAGGGGTGGTGTGTATGGGGAGGGGGGCTGTGACTGGTGTGTGTATGGGGAGGGGGGCCAGGAGGGGCGGTGTGTATGGGGAGGGGGGCCAGGAGGGGCGGTGTGTATGGGGAGGGGGGCCAGGAGGGGCGGTGTGTATGGGGAGGGGGGCCAGGAGGGGCGGTGTGTATGGGGAGGGGGGCCAGGAGGGGCGGTGTGTATGGGGAGGGGGGCCAGGAGGGGCGGTGTGTATGGGGAGGGGGGCCAGGAGGGGCTGTGTGTATGGGGAGGGGGGCCAGGAGGAGCTGTGTGTATGGGGAGGGGGGCCAGGAGGAGCTGTGTGTATGGGGAGGGGGGCTGTGACTGGTGTGTGTATGGGGAGGGGGGCCAGGAGGGGCGGTGTGTATGGGGAGGGGGGCCAGGAGGGGCGGTGTGTATGGGGAGGGGGGCCAGGAGGGGCGGTGTGTATGGGGAGGGGGGCCAGGAGGGGCTGTGTGTATGGGGAGGGGGGCCAGGAGGGGCGGTGTGTATGGGGAGGGGGACCAGGAGGGGCGGTGTGTATGGGGAGGGGGGCCAGGAGGGGCTGTATGTATGGGGAGGGGGGCCAGGAGGGGCTGTGTGTATGGGGAGGGGCTGTGTGTATGGGGAGGGGGGCCAGGAGGGGCTGTGTGTATGGGGAGGGGGGCCAGGAGGGGCTGTGTGTATGGGGAGGGGGGCCAGGAGGGGCTGTGTGTATGGGGAGGGGGGCCAGGAGGGGCTGTGTGTATGGGGAGGGGGGCCAGGAGGGGCGGTGTGTATGGGGAGGGGGGCTGTGACTGGTGTGTGTATGGGGAGGGGGGCCAGGAGGGGCGGTGTGTATGGGGAGGGGGGCCAGGAGGGGCGGTGTGTATGGGGAGGGGGGCCAGGAGGGGCGGTGTGTATGGGGAGGGGGGCCAGGAGGGGCTGTGTGTATGGGGAGGGGGGCCAGGAGGGGCGGTGTGTATGGGGAGGGGGGCCAGGAGGGGCGGTGTGTATGGGGAGGGGGGCCAGGAGGGGCTGTGTGTATGGGGAGGGGGGCCAGGAGGGGCTGTGTGTATGGGGAGGGGGGCCAGGAGGGGCTGTGTGTATGGGGAGGGGGGCCAGGAGGGGCTGTGTGTATGGGGAGGGGCTGTGTGTATGGGGAGGGGGGCCATGAGGGGCTGTGTGTATGGGGAGGGGGGCCATGAGGGGCTGTGTGTATGGGGAGGGGGGCCAGGAGGGGCTGTGTGTATGGGGAGGGGGGCCAGGAGGGGCTGTGTGTATGGGGAGGGGGGCCAGGAGGGGTGGTGTGTATGGGGAGGGGGGCTGTGACTGGTGTGTGTATGGGGAGGGGGGCCAGGAGGGGCGGTGTGTATGGGGAGGGGGGCCAGGAGGGGCGGTGTGTATGGGGAGGGGGGCCAGGAGTGTCTGCGTGCATGGGGAGGGGGGCCAGGAGGGGCTGCGTGTATGGGGAGGGGGGCCAGGAGGGGCTGCGTGTATGGGGAGGGGGGCCAGGAGGGGCTGTGTGTATGGCAAGGGGGCCAGGAGGAGCTGTTTGTATGGGGAGGGAAGGGGGGGCAGGAGGAGCTGTGTGTATGGCGAGGGGGCTGTGACTGATGTGTATATGAGGAGGAGCTGTGTGTATGGTGAGGGGGCAGGAGGGGCTGTGTGTATGGGGAGGAGGGGGCTGTGACTGATGTGTGTATGGGGAGGGGGGGGGCGGTAACTGATGAGTGTATTGGGAGGGGGGCTGTGACTGATAAGTGTATGGGGAGGGGGGGCTGTGACTGATGTGTGTATGGGGAGGGGGGGCTGTGACTGATGTGTGTATGGGGAGGGGGGGCTGTGACTGATGTGTGTATGGGGAGGGGGGGCTGTGACTGATGTGTGTATGGGGAGGGGGGGCTGTGACTGATGTGTGTATGGGGAGGGGGGGCTGTGACTGATGTGTGTATGGGGAGGGGGGCTGTAACTGATATGTGTATGGGGATGAGGCAGGAGAAGCTGTGATGAATCTTATAAGAGTAGGGATGGTCCGAACCTGCTTGCCATGGCTGTGTCCCAGTTTTCCAGGCGGTCCTCCTGCTGTATCCACCCTCTCCACGGAGCGGGCAGACAGCGGGAATCATTGCCGAGAGTTCAGGTTTGTACGAACCCGAACCTCGGCAGGTTCGGACCATCCCTATATAAGAGTATAGAAAGATAATACTGAGGGTATTGTCTGTGGTTGTATCCCATCCATAGGGCAATGGCTCTCTAACTGATAGCTGGGGGGCTGCTGACACTGATCAGGAGACTGGAGGTGAAATGTCCCCCAGATTGACCGCGGTACTGGGTACTTGTTCGGCCCCGACCCAGTTCATTCTCTGAGCTCAGCACTGTGTTCATTATAGAGGACATGTCACTTCTCATGACCAGGACAATCGCATTAAAGGGACATTAACATTGGACATCCCCTTTCCAGAGCGTAATGGGGGAGTAGAAGATGATGCCTGCAGCGGAGTGTCACCCTAAACTGCTGTTTCATTCATTGTTGATGGATCTGCTGGAAATATTTGAGGCACTGTACTTGGCTTCAGCAGCGCCATAGACAGTGAATGGAGCAGAGCCCTGATTCACCACTACATTCAAAACAAAGACTCAGGGCCCTGCCCTTGAGATCAAGGGTTACAAAGCGATGGATTTTCTGTTTGGTCAGTACACCCCCTATTCACTTGTATAAGTAGAGGGCTACTGCAACCTGGAATCTCTGTGTTAGTCTGTGTTGGTTATGAGCCATAGGATGTATCCATGTTTTCCAGGAATCCATAGGGCTGCATCAGACTTCTTCAGCCACTTTTAGTCAAACGCCAAATCGATCGGACCCGAGCATGCTGGAGTTGTGCTTGTCTCTAATGAGTACTGTATTTGTGAGAGTGTCGCCCCCTCATCCTTCTCCTGTCTAATGAAGCCCTTAATTGGCTGGTGAGGTGGGTCCAGCAATGGTAAGGTGGAATCAGTTTTCACTTTCATGCTGCCAAGAGTCATCGGGGCCAATAGCTTCTCCCAGCCCCACCAGCCGGGATTAAAGGGGTAATCCGGGTAACAAAAACAATATTCTAAACAATCCCCCTACCCAATACCACCCTATGTCTAACATATATGTGTAATCTATCTTGCACCCTTTTCCTGTTTTTTCTCATTCTTATCCACTCTGGACATGTAAAATCCTCGACTCTAGGTCCACTCTGACCACGCAATGTTTCCTCCCCCCTCCCTTTGTAGTCACACGACATGTGATATCCTCTCTGGGGGCCGGGTTAGCTATCCTATCTGTTGAATTGGTAACCTGACCCTCAGGAAAAATTATCTGCATCATTTCCATGCACCTGTGCTGCTTCTATAGACTTTAAGGGAATCTGTCAGCACCTATGGAGGGGGAGTGGTGATGGCTTCGTGCCGCACTTTGGCCCGCCTCACCACTACCTTTTCCCAGCTTGTATTGAATATTCACGGCGCCCGTCCCCCGACCTCCTGGCAACGGCATCTGTAGCTTCCTGGTTCAGTGTAGTGCGCGCATGCTCCCGCGGCATGATTTGTGCATGCGCCGTTGTGCGTCGGAGCAGCACTGAGCGAAGCCATTGAGGGCATAGGCTGTGGCCCTCAGTGCGCCTGCACTGCTCCGACACACTACAGCGTATGCGCGAATCATGCCGCGGGAGCGTGCGCGCACTACACTGAACCAGGAAGCTACAGATACCGTCGCCAGGAGGTCGGGGGATGGGCGCCATGAATATTCAATACAAGCTGGGAGGAGGTAGTGGTGAGGCGGGCCAAAGTGCGGCACAAAGCCATCTTCACTCCCCCTCTATAGGTGCTGACAGATTCCCTTTAAAGGGAACCAATCACTGGAAAAAAGCATATAGAGCTTTTGAAATGTGCTGTTAGAGCACACAGCACACTTGCACACGTGTTTCCATAGCCTCCGTGCCTCCCCCCTGTAAGCCGCAAAGTAACTTTATAAAACTGGCGCCCTGTATGCTAATTACCTGAGGTAGTCACCTGGGCGGTGTTCGGCTAGCAGGTAGTCACGGTCCCCTGGGCGTTCTTCCGCTGTAATCACGCCCCTCTGGGCGTGATTCAAATGGCAGAGTGGCTGTGGCGTCACTCGGGAGCGCGCCGTGCCCAACGTCGGCGCGCTTACGTACTGATGCCGGACGCCGCCGCTCATGCGCAGTGCAGCCACTTCCATTCCGGTTGGACTGCGCCTGTGCAGAATAGCCTCGAACTCCGGCTAACAGGCTATTCGAGGCTATTCTGCACAGGCGCAGTACCGCCGGAATGGAAGCGGCTGCACTGCGCATGTGCGGCGGCGTCCGGCATCAGAATGTCACAGCTACTCGGCCATTTGAATCACGCCCAGAGGGGCGTGATTACAGCGGTAGAACGCCCAGGGGACAGTGACTACCTGCTAGCCGAACACCGCCCAGGTGACTACCTCAGGTAATTAGCATACAGGGCGACAGTTTTATAAAGTTACTTTGCGGCTTACACGGGGAAGGCACGGAGGCTATGGAAACACGTGTGGCAAGTGTGCTGTGTGCTCTAACAGCACATTTCAAAATCTCTATATGCGTTTTTCCGGTGATTGGTTCCCTTTAATGTGTCCCTGAGCCTGGGTCTCTGTAATATGAAAAGTTATACTTCTATCTCTGTTTGCTGTCAGTGAATGCAGGCATATGTTCCTGTCTTTGTGTCACAGCTCTGTATATTGTTAGTGTTATGGATGTTCTTAGAGTCCGGATTGAACTAGAATGTTTTCATTCACAGTCAGCTAGCAGAGATCTAATAAGCAACTTTGAAGTAACAGTGGAGGCACTCACCACGTTGTAGCAAATTTCATACGCTTTATTCCTTCATAATGCAAACAAGCGGATAGCGGATGAGTAACAGGCTAACAGCTGTTTCACACGTCAATGCGTGCTTGATCATAGTAACAACAGCAGTGGACAGGATAGTAATCTAAGGGGGCGAGTACGCAAACAGACTAATCAGGGAGATGCATGATGGGAAATGTAGTTTCCTATCTTGGTTATAGATTGGCTTTTAGAAAAACTTGTAACTCAATATCAGCAATATCTTCTTATTGTCATATATAGAGAGATATGTCAGTCAAGGCTGATAGGGCAGGCAGAAGTCACAGCCCCAATGACTATAGCTCAGGCAGCTAGAAGTTTATGACCGTTTCCCTTAAAGGGGTAGTGCGGCGGTAAACAATTATTCACAGAATAACACACATTACAAAGTTATACAACTTTGTAATGTATGTTATGTCTGTGAATCGCCCCCTTTCCGTGTCCCACCACCCCCGCACGTGTACCCGGAAGTGTGGTGCATTATACATACCTGATCCGTGTCGCACATGTCCGCCATCTTGTGCCAAGACGTCATCTTCGGACGGACGGCCGAACCGCTCCTACCGTCCCTAGTGCCGGCCGCCTTTTGCAGCGTCATCAGCTGCTCAGCCGCGATTGGCTGAGCATAACTGTGCTCAGCCAATCGCGGCTGAGCACAGTTATGACGCGGCAGAAGGGGGCCGGCAGCAGCGATTCAGCCGGCCTCCCGAAGATGACGTCTTGGCACAAGATGGCGAACGGGCGCGACATGGATCAGGTATGTATAATGCACCACACTTCCGGGTACACGTGCGGGGGTGGTGGGACACGGGAAGGGGGCGATTCACAGACATAACATACATTACAAAGTTGTATAACTTTGTAATGTGTGTTATTCTGTCAATAATTCTTTACCGCCGCACTAACCCTTTAAATAAAATGACAGTATCCCTTTAAGCAGTCATCACTAGTTTCTACCAAGCACAGACCAAAAATGTTCTTGTACAGGTTTCATCTTTCCTGGCGCCTGTACATCATCTGGAAGTACAGATACCGGGCTTCCCTCTAAACACCAGTGTGCCCTGTCTTTTATTGGAGTGAATGGTTTTTATTGATATATTCGTCTAATAAAAGAATACTTGGCAAATACTAACATCCGTGTGGACAGTGTAAAGGATAGGAGAGAAATTAATACAGCTGGCCTCTTGTACACAGGGGCCACGTCTCACAGGAGATTCTGTGGCGGCAATGATAGGCAGTTACCTTGTCATTTCTCTTCTCTTAAATAGACTAGTCCTGTCGCCATCTTTCCAATGTATAAAAAAGGCAAACATTAAGGAGCTCCTTTTATTGAGAGCACTTGATATATGTGCAGAAATAAGTATCTGGCTCATTCTTGTCTACTTGTTAAAGCTCTTTACCATAGATATCTGCATTGTAAACTATATAATTGTGCTTGTACAGTTTCTTGGATGTTTATTTTACTGCAACTCATGTATATTTTTCTATGACCCGACAGGTAAGGTAAGTAAATTGACCCAAATACCTAACCCGCTAGGGCATCTCTAATGGTGCGTTTACACAGAGAGATTTATCTGACAGATTTTTTAAGCCAAAGCCAGGAATAGATTTGAAAAGGGGAGAAATCTCAGTCTTTTCTGACCTGCACCCTGTTTATAGTCTGTTCCTGGCTTTGGCTTCAAAGATCTGTCAGCTAAATCTCTGTCATCTCTCATAGAAAGATGTTAAAGAGGATGTGCATCCTCTTTAATTTGACCCACCGATAGAACAGCGCCGTCACGGGGAAGCCGGTGCTGCGGTCCATTTTTCGATTTGCGGCCCGGTTCCCATGTACGGCGCCTTCCTATGCACGGGCACCGGGCCGGTGCTCAAGCACTGGAGGTCAGCCCCCCCCAGTGGGAGGGAATTCCCTCCCCTGTACGATGCGACTCCTGATGGTACATCCTCTTTAAAGGAGAAGTTCAGCGAAAATTTTCATTAAAGTATTGTATTGCCCCCAAAAGTTATACAAATCACCAATATACACTTATCACGGGAAATGCTTATAAAAAGCTTTTTTCCCTGCACTTACTACTGCATTACGGCTTCACTTCCTGGATAGTATGGTGATGTCACTTCCTGGTTAAAATAGTGATGTCGCGACCCGACCCCCAGAGCTGTGTGGGCTGTGGCTGCTGGAGAGGATGATGGCAGGGGGACACTGAGGGACGCAGGACACTGGAGGGACACTAAGCATCTCTCTGCCATCATCCTCTCCACCAACCACAGCCCACACAGCTCTGGGAGTCGGGTCGTGACATCACCATTATATCCAGGAAGTGAAGCCTTGATGCAGTAGGAAGTGCAGGGAAAAAAAGCACTTTATAAGCATTTTCCGTAAGTGTACAGTATATTGGGGATTTGTATAACTTTGGGGGGGCAATACAATACTTTAATAAAAATTTTCGCTGGACTTCTCCTTTAGGGTATAAACCCACACACCGTATTCGCAGCAGATATGCAACAAATACGCAGCAAATTTGTTGGTACAGATTTGATGCTGTGTTCAGTTATTTAGATCTAATCTGCTGCGAGTTTGCTGCGCATCGCAGCAGTAAATACGCTGCATACACGGTGTGTGGGTTTATAACCTTAGGCTACAAACCCACTTGGCGGGTCTGAAGCGAGTCCCCTTGCTGCGTATTTGCAGCGAGACTCGCTGCAGATCCCGGCCCTATACTTTTAATGGCAGACAAACACGCAGCAGGGATGTACATCCCTGCTGCGAGTTTGTCTGCAGCCCTCCCCATTAACCCCGCCGGAGCTGATACTTCACCTGATCCCGGCTCCGGCGGTTCCCGATGTCTTCAGCAAGCCGGAGCGGGGACCAGGTGAAGTATATGCTCCAGCCAGCCGCCCGCAGCCCCAGCCGCCCGATCGACCCCCCCGCAGCACCGATCGCTTGCACGCCCCCCCGCAGCACCGATCGCACCCCCCCCCACAGCACCGATCGCTTGCACGCCCCCCCCAATCGCCTTTCCCCCCCCCCCGCAGCCTCGGCCGCTCGATCGCCCCCCCAGGCAGCACCGATCACCCCCCTGCAGCCCCGGCCGCTCGATCGCCCTCCGCCAGCACCGATCGCCCCCCTGCAGCCCCCATCGGGGGGGGGGGGCGGCGATCGGGCGGCCGGGGCTGCAGGGGGCGTGCGAGCGATCGGTGCTGCGGGGGGGCAATTGGGGGGGGGGGGGCGTGCAAGCGATCGGTGCTGCGGGGGGGGGGGGGGGGCGTGCAAGCGATCGGTGCTGCGGGGGGGGGGCGTACGATCGGTGCTGCAGGGGGCGTGCGATTGGTGCTGCGGGGGGGGGGGGGGGGGCGATCAGGCGGCCGGCTGGCTGTAGCATATACTTCACCTGGTCCCCGCTCCGGCTTGCTGAAGACAACGGAAACCGCCGGAGCTCAGGTGATCAGGTGAAGTATCTGCTCCGGTGGCCGGGGGGTTAATGGGGTGGGCTGCAGACAAACTCGCAGCAGGGATGTACATCCCTGCTGTGTGTTTGTCTGCCATTAAAAGTATAGGGCCGGGATCTGCAGCGAGTGGATTCGCTGCAGACCCGCCAAGTGGGTTTGTAGCCTTAAAGTTTTGATCGCTCAGAGACCCCTATGGATCACTAGATATAGCCAGGAAAATCATTTCATAGCTGTACGTCACTCAGACTCAGACAGGCTCCATTACTAGTCTATGGTTCTCATCTCAAACTTTTACCGTGTATGACATGTGATTCTTGTCTTTAGAGACCCATATGTTATGATGGCAATTGATCTTTTAGTTATGACGTGTAAAGAAGTTCTGTGGGTGTGGATGGTTGGTGATGTATGTGGAGGACATGTACACAGCTCCAGCACAACACCAGGCTGTAATAGTGTGGTGTGATGCAGTAACCACCAATACCCATAGCATTTACCCATTTGTTATTTCATGGTACGTGAAGAGATCTTGACATTGTGTGCATACATATAGATACAACAATGACGAGGGTGCTGCTACATACAAAAACACTTGAAGGCACAGATATCTTGGAAATTTAGTGCTTGTGCAGCTTTAGTTTTCGAAGGGTTGATAATGCTTGACATTTCTAGCACAAGCTATATCCCAAACTGCTGAATCTGTATAGTTGTATCGTCCGCCATGTGTTTTAATGCGCACCTTGCACGTCAGTCACAAATATAGGAGTCAGAGAGGAAGATAAGCTTGTTAGGGCTATAGCTGTGCGCCGCCTTAGATCTTTGTTCTCTGTATTTTGGAATACTGGACTGGATTTCGAAAGAGAGACTCATCTCTGTCTGTGACTTTATACGATCTCCGGATAACACTGATCATGAGTATTAGTATAGATACCTCACTTGTTTGTTTTTCTCTTCTCATTTTTACCTCCAGTATCAAGTGCACTAGTATCTTGAGATATCAAGGGGTACAGGACACAGGAGACTGTAGGAAGAAGCAGCACCCTCTAGACCAGGGAAGAGGAACCTGCGGCCCTCCAGCTGTTGCAAATTCGCAATTCCGATCATGCCTAGACAGCCAAAGCTTTAGCTGGGGATTTATCTAATGGTGCATTTAGACAGAGAGATTTATCTGACAGATTTTTGAAGCCAAAGCCAGGAAGAGACTATAAACGGGGTCCTAAAGAAAAGACTGAGATTTCTCCTCTTCTAAAACCCATTCCTGACTTTGGCTTAAAAAATCTGTCAGATAAATCTCTCTGTGTAAACGCACCATAAGGCAGGCCTGGGAGTACGCCAGTCTTAATAAAAGCCCCCCATAGAATTATTAGACTTGGAGCCCACTTATTTATTTTTGCAAACCACCAGAATCCATGTACCATATTGGAGCTAAATCCGCTTCTGTACTCTGTAATGTCATTCCTTTTCATCCACTGCAATGTAGCTCATTAAAGGAGAAGTCCAGCTAATTTTTCAATTTAAGTTTTGTACTGCCCCCTAAAAGTTATACAAATGACCAATATACACTTATTACGTGAAATGCTTATAAAGTGTTTTTTCCCTGCACTTACTACTGCATCAAGGCTTCACTTCCTGGATAAAATGGTGATGTCACGACCCGGCTTCCAGAGCTGTGCGGGCTGTGGCTGCTGGAGAGAATGATGGCAGGGGGACACTGAGGGACACAGGGCACTGGAGGGACACTGAGCATCCCTCTGCCATCATCCTCTCCAGAAGGCACAGCCCGCACAGCCCTGGGAGTCGTGACATCACCATCTTATCCAGGAAGTGAAGCCTTGATGCAGTAGAAAGTGCAGGGAAAAAAAGCACTTTATGTGCATTTCCCGTAATAAGTGTATATTGGTAATTTGTAAAACTTTTGGGGGGTAACACAATACTTTAGTAAAAAATTTTTCCTTAAAGCCACCAGCTGCCCGGCTAATACATTACCTGTCATGACACAGAGTATCGCAAAACTTACAGTGTGAAGTCCGTTCTGATACAGTACGTGTGAAGCTACCCTTAATCATTGTATGCCCATTGGTTTTAGTTGGTTGAATGTAATTCTCCTCTTTCTGCAAGGAACATGAGCAATAGCTTGTGATTCCAATATGGGTAACCGCAGGATGTAAAAGGTCCCAGCATGTTGCCGGGGTACCTGCTATATGAAGGCCAATGCAAGTCAGGAAGAACGCAGCCATCTTGGGTGACCCTTTCTGTCTCAGAAACTGATGGTGGTTTACCTAAAGTTTATCATTTATTTCTCTAATACCTGTTTATCTTGTGGTTGCACTCCCAAATTTTGTCTTGGTGGTAGGTATGAAGAACAAGCCTTTGAAGTGGAACTACTAAAAAAATCTTTGGATTCATGGCATAGACCAGCATGGCCGACAATGAATTTATACTTCATCACACCCTACATGAATGGATTGTTCTGCTTTGTACTGTTTTATATTGCTGTGTTATATAGTGTGTGTAATACATTACCAGTGTCAGGTTTATTCCATCACTGTGGTATAAACTTGAAGGGTGATGCCAGTCTGAGTTAGCGTTTATTGTTTCTTGTGTTGTTATAATGCTCAAGGATATTATTTTCATTAGTGTGAAAAGTCTGTTTAAATGTCTTAAATCTTAAGGTTGTACTTTTTTTCCTCAATAGTTTATATATAGCATGTATTTTTTTTAATAATAACACCTGTATTGTGTATCCTACAAATAAATCGTATGTTTATACATAGCATTTACAGTGAGGAAACCATCAGGAGTGCCTTCAGGGTTTTCTGATCAGGAAAGATAATCGGCATGAGCATCCTGAATTCCGGATGTTCCTATAGACTTCTATGTGTCACCTGGGCCGAAATTCTAGACAAATAGGACAGGTTATATAATTTCCTGATCTATTTTCTGAAATGGCCGCCCTTCAGGACAGGGGGAAGGGGGAGTGGAGGGGGCTATTTAAATGGCCATTTAATTTACCAATACAAGTTTAATAGCTGACAGAACACAACGAAGGAACAGAGGGATCAGATGTGTAAGTTCAGCATGTCTGATCCTTTTTTTCTCTCTCCCTACAGCCATCAGGAAAGAATTGGGTAGCCTCGATACACATTAGATAACCAACTGGTCCTGCCAGAGTTGGCTTGTTTAGCTGACTTTTCTCTAAATTGAATGGTGTTTGTACATGGCCTAAAGACAGTATTAGAGAATTTCCAATGATCTGAAATGCAGCCTTAGGCCATGTTCATACAACGTATGTTTTATTTAAATCACGGCCGTTGTTGCAATTTGCAACAACAGCCGTGATTTATACAAAACATACGTTGTATGTGCATGAAGGGAATACCGGCCGGAGCGTATGCAAATATATACGTTCCGGCCGGGATTCTAACCGGCCACGCGAAAAACTGACATGTCAGTTCTGTGCGTCCGCTTTTCATTGAATAGCGTCCGCACAGAACCTGTCAGCTCTGGCCGCACTTTATTGTTTGCAGCGGTGAATTGGGATGCGGGTACACAGTGATGCGCCCCTGCATCCCATTTATCGGAAATGAAGATCCTCTGGCCGGGTCACAGAATGTTTCACAATGTTTGAATATGGCCTTAGGCCACATGCACACGTCCTGTATATTACGGGCCGTAGTTCTGTGCAAGCACCATCCTGTAATGTTTCCAATGCCGGAATAATGAAGCAATATCATGCTGGCGGTGGGGAAAATCTTTGATTCACTGAGAGGCTTCAGCGTTGGGGTCTGCTGTCTTCCACTCCGTTTCCTGTTCCCCCGCCAGTTCCTGGTCTGAGCAGAGACCTGGGATGTAACATGTCAATCCGCTCAGCCATTCAGCGGCCAAGGCAAGTTCCCAGGAAGCTTCGGGAGCGGGGGACAGCGGACCCCTGTGCTGTAGTCAGGGTAGGAGCATGTTGTTATGTTCAACCACCTCCTCCCTGGCTGACCCCAGACTTCCCCTTTAAATGATGGCCGTCCACTAGATTTCGACACTGTGTGAACATAGCATTTATTGTGTTTTCAATCCATTCCTGGTTTTGGTTGCAAAATACTGACCAAAAATACAATGTGAATATGAAGATGGTTAAACTCTTTTTGTTGGGAACAAAGTGGGTCTGGACACTCATGATGTGTTCACATTGAATAACCATGAAACGTGATGTGGTGGGGCCCCCATTTGACTGGACTGTGCAGAAATGAAGGACTCTGCTCAGTTAATTCTTATTCTGCTTGCAGGCGGATTCTCGATAGCATCAGTCATATTTGCCAAAGCGTGTTGCAAATAATTATGTGCAGATATCAATGCAAATTGTGACACGGGAAACACTGCCACATGTAGATACATCTGGAATGCCAATTTGCTTGTGGATATTCAGATTATGCACAGCATGGAATATCCATATTGGCTTTAGACAAGCCCTGCATGGAAGCGGCTATGTTTGCTGTACATTTTAGTCTGTTCTACTGTATGCCAAAGGAACACAAAAAAATCCAAGCATAATAACCTGTTCTTCGTTTATTCTTGTCCCATAGCATAATCCCAGTAATGAGAAATAGAAGTTGACTTCTGTATCCCAGGAGGCATCTGTTTTACCTCCTCCTCCTTCTCACAGATATCAGATCAGTCTCTGGCTTAGGGCTTATGTACCTGGCCGTATTAAAGCTCAGTGTTGTACACAGCCGTAATAGGTCTTCCATAGAGTTACATAGGACTTCTGCTATGCATCTGCATACCCCTGATTTCATAAACATTTTTTTTCCAGCTGATTTTTGTCAAATTGCTTTTGACGTTCAATTGGGTTTTGTATGTACAAAGGTATTTTCTCACAGATGAATTGCTTCTTTGGAAAAATATCTTCATACCCATGGAGTCTAACAGAGCCTGCACCAATCTATCTATCTAAAACAAACCTGCACCAATCTATCTATTACATGCTGGTCTTAAAGGACTTTTTAGGTGGAGATTCCCTTTAAGGTTTAGAGCAGCAGTAAACATGAACATATATACTGTACTATAGACCCAATGGATTATCTGATATCCGCTTTACTTTATCATCCAAACGTTCATTCATTACAGACGGCCACCCATCCGTAAAGATTATTTTCCCTAAAAATCAAAAACTTGCCATCAGTGTATTCAGAATTCTATTCATCTGGATTTCAATTATCTCTGCTTCTGTGAGCACTGGATGGAAACCAATATGGCTGCCATTACCGCTCTCGTCACGCAGCTTTCCTGCTCCAGAATTTCACATCTGCCTAAATATGCCGCTGCAGCCTAGGAGCAGGAAATGTTTTGGAAAACTAAGCAGAATTTAGTCGCTCATCTTTTGTAAGAAATTGGCCATTTTTCTTCTTAACATTGTATGTTTGAGCTTTCTGTAAGGTAAGTGATCCTTGCCTTGTCATTTTATTGGAATTCATGCACCAGAGAAATAATTTAGTGGAGAACGTTGACTAATAGAAATATTCAGTCACCGAAAATGTTGCATGTTAGGCCTTGTGTGCAGTATAGCATTACCGCTCCGCACAAGATATAATATAGCGGTAGCATTTTTCCCTGTGGATGTTTCCATACCACTACGTGCCATTGATGCCACCATGCTGAGTGGTTTATTTCATAAATCTGAATACATATTGTAACAACACGCCTTTGTACATGGAGCCATGTACTATACCGGTACCAATTTAGTCCCCTAACCTGCTGGCAAGGAGATAATCCGTCCAGGCTCTCATAGTAGCACAGTATTTATAGTGTGCTCAGTATAATTGTTAATTCCTTCAGTAATTCTATGCACCTCTCTAAGTTGGTTATTGATCTACCTATCTGAGCCGAATGAAGAATACCGTAGAATGTAAAAGGAGTTACCGGCAGGGTTCGGAAAGAAACCTTAAGAAATTTCTCCTCTCGTAGCTATTCTGTGGAACTCATTACAGCTGGATTTTGTGTAAAGAAATCGTAATATATTAATGGCGCTAAGAGGATTAACCATATTCTTGGAAGGTAAGTACATAAATGGATGTTTAGCAAGGCGGATGGAAACTCTTCGCTGAGCCTACAAGTGTTGAAAAACAGGCAGGTAATGACTACGTCTCTCGTATCCCCCCCCCTTCCCTTTCCCCTAGTGAAATGAAAGCCGTCCATGGTTTCCCTACGGGAGGGAAGGGGTTAATTAATTAGGATTTTGAGCTTTTAATTGGAGCTTAGCGAGTCCCGCCTGACAGCTGTCTGTCCCCCTCCCAACTAAATTCATTTGTTTAAATTCATTTTGTACAATAGTGAAATTAATTATGCAGATTTCCTTTTGGAGGTAATGTTGTTTTGCAGCTCCAATATTAGTTTGTTGCAATTGTGCTCTGGGGGTCTCTGCATATTGTGAACGATATTATCAGGCATTGGGCCTCTCTCATTTCAGGTTATTGACAGTTTCTGAGACGAGAGGAACATAATTATTAAGCATTTGTTGTATTGGGGAGGAGGCCGGCAACGCAATGAAAAATAAAAAAGACAATATCCGCGTACTGAGCTGCTCTCTTTCCCTCCTTTTTTCATCTAATTGTTCTCCCATGTGAATGATGTTGGATATATTTTTTTTTCTTTGTTACTGAATGGACTGTTCACAAAGATCTTTTTTTTTGAGCTGCTTACATTTTAATTGCAATTCACGAAGATATTGCATTACAAATAATAAACTTATTGGTGGTGGGTGTCTGGATATGGGGGATGGCAGATTGTAGGGTTGATTCCAACCACGGCTGTGGTGTTAAAATGGCACAGTGGTCTTCTGGATATAAATCCGCTGACAGTCATGTTAGAATTAGAAAAAACATACTAAAAAATCTAATATCAGTAATTTGTAAATTTTGCATTACTCAGATGTCTTAAAGGTCTCATCAGAAAATGACCTATATTTTTGTAGTTTGTTTTTTAAGTTTAAACATTTTTTTATGAATTTTTTTGCCATTTTTTAATTTTATTTTACTGCCTGAAATATATAATTATCCAGAAATCTTGAATTTTTCACTGTGATCAGTAAGTCACATAATAAGCTGACACTTCATGTTCTGTAGAGAAAACTTAATAGTAGTATAGGGCAAGACCCGGCACTCACCAACATTGTTTATTCATTCATTCATTCAGTGAAGCATAAATGCAATAGATTCATGGAGTACACGATTCGACTAACAAGCCTTTATCAGCTTCATGGAGCTGATGAAGGCTTATTGGCGGAAATTATTATTCCATGTATGTATTGCCTTTGTGCTTTACTGAATTAATATATAAACATCCACAAACGTTGGTGAGTGCCAGGTGTCTCTCTATACTACTATTCAGACTTCTCTACCTTGTGCATCACAGCTCCACAGAGTGCTATCCCTCTCTTATAAACTGAAGAGAAAACTTATCAGGAGTCTCCTTCTTATCTCTCTACAGAAAAGATTGAAGTGAAATATGACACCAGTTTGTAGGTAAGATAAGAACAGGTCATTCACGACAGATGATGGTCATAGCTCCCATTTTCTTCCTTATGCTTTAAATTTTATCTCCTAAATGATGTTAAAAGTAACTCTGGCAGGATGGCTGCCTCAATAATAATTAACTGAAATAAAAGAAATTCACAATCAGAAAATAGAAGACATTTATAAGAAGGATGATTCTGTATCTGTCTCTCATCACAAAAAATAAAAATTCCTTTAACTTACGTAACTAACTTTGACCTTAGAAACAAGACCCCCCCCCCCTCCCCCAACTTTGTTTTTCGACAGTCATAACTTTCTTTTCTATTTTTCATTTAGTGTAGCCTGGGCATTAGTCGTCATTTTTGAAGGAGCCATTTTCTTACTTTCACATTTTTTGGCAATGATAAAATAGAAAGGATAATAAAATTAGTGATGCCAATGTTGCAAGATGTATAATATTTTTTAATGTAATATTTTATGCTGGCATTTTGGGATACATACATACGTAATACTTTGCTCGAAAAAATATAGCGAACACTTAAGCAACACAATATAACTCCATGTAAATCAAACTTCTGTGAAATCAAACTGTCCTTTTAGGAAGCAACACTGATTGACAATCGATTTCACACACTGTTGTGCAAATGGAATAAACAACAGGTGGAAATTATTGGCTATTAGAAAGACACACTCAATAAAGGAGTGGTTCTGCAGGTGGGGACCACGGGCCACTTCTCAGTACCTATGCTTTCTAGCTGATGTTTTGATCACTTTTGAATGTTGTAGTGCTTTCACACTTATGGTAGCATGAGACGGACTCTACAACCCACACAAGTGGCTCAGGTAGTGCAACTCATCCAGGATGACACATCAATACGAGCTGTGGCAAGAAGGTTTGCTGTGTCCACAGATGGGTGGGGTTCTCAGCAGCCAGCCCCCGACTGATATGCACTTCTGACATGTCAGAAGTTTTTAAAAACAGTAGTTACCCTTAAAGGTCCCTATACAGCTTATACTTCTGTTGGCCGTAAACCGTATAGTTTGGCCATCAGTATAAAGTATATGGGGCTCTCCCAATCAACGACCGACAGATAATGTTGGGGGAGATAGGGATAAGGCATAATGAAAAATAACCACCTAATCGTTTTTTGCAGTCAGAGCTCTCCGTGCCGCGACTTAACCCTCCCTTCCTTATAGAGAACATTCAGGTGTATTGAGAGGACGGGGCCTGACAGAAGAGAAAACTGACGGCCGAACAAACATCAGTTATCAAAAGTGTATGGGGACCTTTACAAAATGAACTGTCCTCGGTTTAGATCAATTATACTTTGCATAGTGTATAAACTTTCTTAGATGCCACAGTACCCCATAATAGAGGGGGCCATTATTCTTAGTTCTATCCACAATCTTATTGCTGCTTCATCTTTTCATAGCTGGAATCTACATGTGAGCAGTCAACCCAGTGTAACTTGCCGATGTCAACTGCTTTGTTGAAATGTTTTGTGACAGATCGGTTCTGCTGAGGTATAACCTCGGGAATATTACCAGCATGAAGAGCTGTCCTGTTGGAAGCACAAAAATCAAGAAAAAAATAAGACTGCATTCAGTGGCGCTACTAGCATGTCAGGTTATACGGTGTCAATAAATGACATGTACACTTTACTTAAGCCTGGCGCCCATTAAATCCTGTCTTGGTTTGTATTGATTTTTGTTTCTGCGAAACCTTTTGGCTTGGAGGAAGAATATTGGAGCAGTGGGCTGACAATCTTTGTTTGATTGATACAATAGAGCTGTGTTTATCATGGCACAACAATAATGTGTGCACTATTTATAGCCTGTGCACCTACAGGCAACTTCCTTTAAATTAAGTTGCTGTTAATGGGAAGGCAAAGCTGTTGGTTTGCACCAAGCTACTGAGTTTGATGGCCCCAATGGACTACCTATATGAATAAGGATTTTCAAGGTGTACCTCATGTGACCCTTTTCTTGCATTTTCTGACTCCCCCCCCCCCCCACCCCCCCCCCCCCTCCTGGATTCTTTTAAGTCATGTTAACTTTTGTTGGAATACATTCTTATCGCACAGCAGATAATAGCTTTTTAGTTGCAAGCAGTGTTATTGCTTCTTTTCATAATTGTGTGATGTGGTTTGGTTATGCTGTATACAAATCCAAGAATAAAACAAGTGTAGAACCAAACAAAATGTTCCACAAATGTAACTCTATCTAATTTGTCTTCAGGTCGCACACCGGTTCGTCGGGTTGCTAACCAAATCCCTGATGAAATCTCTAAGAATGCCTTACTCTTGGAAGCCATCACTGTGCTGCCTCAAAACTACAACTTTGAAATTCCCAAGACTATATGGAGGATTCAACAAGTTGCAGCCAAAAGGGGTACGTGTACCTTAGAGGGTGTATCTAATTGTTAAAGTTGTTTTTCTGCCAGAAAAAATATAAGAATTTCAAGAATATTCACAAAAATATTTATTAGAGTAACAGGACTGAAAAGATGTTAAGGTAAACAAGTTACAGGAGATATTCCCCCTCGTACTACATAAGATATGCTTTGCTCAGCCATGATATTAAATGGTTATTCCCATCTGATTGTGAATAACATGCTGATTGGTGGGTGTCCGACTGCTGTGAGTGTGCGCTCAGAAATGAATGGTGCGCAGTGTGGGCTCCATTCATTCTCTTTGAGGCCAGCAAATATTCACAAGATCAACTTTTTTTTAACCCATTCACGTCATTCACCAATTCAACCATAGGTCTTTCCTGCTGTCGATGCCCCAAGGCGTTGTAATGTGTATATATAAATTCCTAACATCAAGGGAACTTTAATGTGTCCGGCACCGTCTTGTGTGAGCAGCTCCGCACATTGAAGTGCCAGCAGCCAATACAATGATGGACAGCAGCAATCATCTCTTCGGCGACTCTCGTTTAAGATTCTCAAAATACAGGACTAGCTAGATATCCCTCAGGGAAGGGACCAACCAAGGGGTGGCTCTTGTAGGAAAACCACCATATTAAGTGGCCCAAAGTTTTTTTCTTTGGCTGGTCTCCATGAGATCAGTGATCTATTTCTCTACTAGGCATTGCTCCGACCTAACCAGAATAGTTCTCCACACTGATGAGGGGCAACACCCCGAAACAGCTGTCTGTGGATGGATACCTGGCCTTGGTTTTGTCATTACATTGACTTATAAGGCCACTTAATATGGGGGTTTTGGTGGTTTCCCCACAGGAACCACCCCTTGACTGGGCCCTTCCCAGAGGGATATCTGGCTAGTTCTGTGTTTTTCGAGACTCTTCAATGAGGCTCCACAGGATCTTTTTTGCCTGGTTGTATTTTTGAGGAAGCAATGCACTTAGGATTTCACTGTATTGACCACTTCAACCGTCGGCCGACAGTGTTATCTCAAGCTGGTCTCCTGAGATCAGTGATCTGTTTCCCATTTGGTATCCTAGTGTGTGGAATTGAGCTGACACTGTTAGAGCAAGAAGTCACATAGATCTGTCTGTGCTTCAAAAATGTAAAAAAATAAACCTGCAAAGTTTCCATGAGGCTTTCCAAAGCCCCTTAAGTTTTAAGGGCTGCAATGTCTTCTTGCTCCCCTTCTAATTCATGCAATACAGTGGTACTTCCATTCTCGAATAATTGGTTCTGGAAGGCTGTTCCAGAACCATGTAAATTTCTTTAATTGGTTTTTACACTACATGGGTCAGATACAGAGCACCCGTGCTCCAGCGCTGGTGGCCCTCTGCATTACAGCCACCAGCTCCTGGCTCATCCCTTCCCGGTCTGCCCCAGCTCCTGGCACCCCTCTCCAGGCTCTTGACTCATTCGCCAGTCGGTTTGAATTTCGCACTGGATCAGTGGCCGGCAACTGGTTTAGGAGCCTGGAGAATGGTGCCAGGAGCTGGGGCAGGCCGGCGGGGGTGATCCCCACAGCTTAGGGAGTCTGCAGAGGTGGCAGGAAGAAGCAAGAGCCTTCGGTTGTAATGCGGAGGGCCATCAGCGCTGAGAGCACAGTCTCCGGTGGCCTAGAGAAGGGTGGCAAAGCTGCTCCTGGACGGATGGAGGAGTTTAATGCGCTGGGAGAAGAGGGAGCCAGCAGCTGCTAGGTGAGCAGTGCGGGGGACCAGCAGCGCAGGGGATTCCCGTCATTATGACTGGAATCCCTGCTCTGTGGTCCCCGCAGCAGAGAGTAAAAGGCATGCTCCTGCTTTTCTCAGCTATGGGGGAACACCCTGTAAAGAAGTGGGAATTCCCCATCATGAGGATGGGAAAACTCTACTCCTGTGGTCTTGGTGTTCTCAAACACCTCAATAACTTTCCGCTAAACAATAGTTCAGCTGACAGTTATCTCCCCTGACTTTGTTCGGATACCGAATAAAACTTCGGGGGAAAATTTTGTAAGAATACAGAGATGTTCGGGACTGTATATGGAAGCAGGGCTCAGTACTGGAAGCTCGTAATCAAGCAGGGATAGCGGTGGGAGGGGGAGTGAGGAGGCATTACAGTCCTCAGCAGATCAGGAGCTTGGGCATGTCTCTTTGACACTATGCATCATAGAATAAAAGCATTTTTCTGTATAGATACCATGATACCATGTGTTTCCTTGCCCTAACAGCTATCTAACAGTGTCAGCAGTTGAGAACCTGAATTACAGCTGACAGATGCCCTTTAGTTATGCTGGCTGTGATAGAAAGGTCCCAGATTGCTCTGCAGGGGCCGCATAGTCGCCTAGTCCACAATATTAGGCGCTAAGTCTTATTGTATATGGCTGATCGGTGTATAATTCTGTTGGCCATTTATCATTTTAGCGCAGTAGTTTGTTCTTCATGTGCAGTATCTTTGTGAACGCTATTAATAATTCTTACTTTTTCTTGATTGTTACTAAGGCAACTTGTACTTTAGGGTTAGTGGCTTTGGAATTTCAGCAGCAGAGACATAACACAAAAAGCTAAATTATACACATTGACTTTCTGTAATAGCCACCTCTTAAGAGGGGTATTTGTGACTAAATAGCTGGAAGTCTCTGGAAGAGTGAAAAAAATAAAGGAAAATGTATTTTCACGCAGTGCGAATTAATTCTAATGTCACATAAAAGTTGACAGGAAATTGACAATATATTATGCTGGTATTGAAACTATATTAGCATCCATATATATATTAAATTGAATAAACTGCAAGCCTTACTAGTATTAAATAAACCATACAACCTGACACATTGAAAGTGCAGTTTAATCTGTAGGCTTCATGTTATGGAGCAGAAAGAACTGAGCAGATTGATGTACTGTGTGTGTGTGTGTGTCTATATATATATATATATATATATATATATATATATGTATATAATTAATTTTTTTTTGTGGGATAAGATTCAGTACAACTATTCATCTAAACGTATGTTGGTTATGAGCTTAAAGTGTCACTGTCATTGGTCTAGGTCTAAGTGTTCAGACCCGTACCGATTGGGAGATAGAGCCGGGAGAAAACCACACTAAGGGCGGTCCTCTCCTGGCTCTGTGTTACGTGATCAGTCGGACTAGTAATGGAGCTCTACGGAGCCCGACTGATAAGTCCGGCTGATCACGTGACACAAAGTTGGGAGAGGACCCCCCTTATCTCGGTCATCTCCCAATCGGTATGGGTCTGAACACTCAGACCCGGACTGATTGAAAACTTTTGACATGTCTCTTATGACATGTCAAAAGTTTTGTGAAACGACAGCGACACTTTAAGTCGAACAGGAAGTCATATTTAGTGATTGACAGTCAACTTTATACGGAGAGGGAATGATGTCCTGAATTGGGACCACCCACTGGACTTCTAAGCACAGAATAAGCAGAAGGTTAAATAAATAAGCTGTAAATTGTACTAAATTGTTTCCCACAAACAATGTATATCAATCAGCACATCTTTGCCTGCTCTATAACATGATGCGCACATATTGAACTGCATTGTCGGCATGACTGGTTCCCTTTAAAGTAAATCTCCACCCTTTTAAAGGATAGCTGTCACTTATATATTACTTACACATACTGTCCTCAGTGCTTTTATAGATGTTTTAAAGTGTTTTATGGTCATTATCTTATGATTCTACAGTGTAAAAGGACTTCCATTGCCACTCATGTCACATACTAATTAGCTGTATCCCGTCACTGAGGAGTAGTTACAATCCGTCTGCCCTCTTCTTTTCCAGATCGGCTCGATTGTCATCCCTGAATGTACGAATATTATTAAAAGCTAAATAATAATGATCTATAGCGCTGTGGTTGGTACAGGGATATTCGGTTGTAAAGCAATGATTGTAAAGCGATAGTAAAATGTATCTTATAAAGGAAGAAACAGTGATAAAGGGTTGACTATAATGAATACAAAATCACAATCAGGTGAATACTTGGTGTGTAGCTCCGTTATGATCTCAAATAGCGGTATGCTGTTATCACACGTAGTACTACTAAAGTATTCCAATGAACTTAGTGGCAATGTCCTACCTGTGTTTCACAATAAGTTCCTTCTACGTTGGTCATACTGTAAAGTTCATCTTGCAAGGTGTAAATAAGGAAGAATCCTTGCTGTCGGGGTTGGGAGCGAGCCCCGGCCGGCGGCTCTGCTGCTACCAAAACACCCGGCACGGTAGAGTAAGTTCAAAGGAGTCCACGTTTGGGTGACGTCACTCTAGTGGATACGGAGACTTTTTACTGAGCACAGGTAAAGAAACAGTACAAGAATCTAGGCTTTTATAATCACCACTAACAATACTGACTTTTAAAGGGATTATCCAAAGTTAGAACACATAGCTGCATCACACTTGTTCTCAGGTTGTATGTGGTAACTAAATGAGCGATCCTCAAGCATGCCCGAGTCGATCCTAACCCGAACGTTCGGGTTAGGATCGACTCGAGCATGCTTGAGGATCGCTCATTTAGTTACCACATACAACCTGAGAACAAGTGTGATGCAGCTATGTGTTCTAACTTTGGATAATCCCTTTAAAAGTCAGTATTGTTAGTGGTGATTATAAAAGCCTAGATTCTTGTACTGTTTCTTTACCTGTGCTCAGTAAAAAGTCTCCGTATCCACTAGAGTGACGTCACCCAAACGTGGACTCCTTTGAACTTACTCTACCGTGCCGGGTGTTTTGGTAGCAGCAGAGCCGCCGGCCGGGGCTCGCTCCCAACCCCGACAGCAAGGATTCTTCCTTATTTACACCTTGCAAGATGAACTTTACAGTATGACCAACGTAGAAGGAACTTATTGTGAAACACAGGTAGGACATTGCCACTAAGTTCATTGGAATACTTTAGTAGTACTACGTGTGATAACAGCATACCGCTATTTGAGATTATAACGGAGCTACACACCAAGCATTCACCTGATTGTGATTTTGTATTCATTATAGTCAACCCTTTATCACTGTTTCTTCCTTTATAAGCTATTTTACTATCGCTTTACAATCATTGCTTTACAACCGAATATCCCTGTACCAACCACAGCGCTATAGATCATTATTATTTATTTTATTTGTCATATATTAATACAGAGGATTCGGAACCCTCTAGATCTATATAGCGGCATAGTGGCAAGGTACCTGCAGTGCAGCGCCGCACAGTGTGAACTAGTAGGGAACACACATTTACTGTTTTAATCTCATTATTAAAAGCTTGCGACTTCTGGCATCATCCACCTCTCAGCAGGAGTGGGTCTGGGCTATACTATAATACTATAATAGTGTCATTGTCAAAGTCTTGTAAAAGTTGTTTTCATTTCTTGGAGGCGTATGAAATAAGACAGTCTAGAGTCTAATTCTTCATTCATACCTTCTTGGGAGGCTCTAGTAAATGCTTCTTTGAAGTTTTTAAAAGCATCTATGATTGAGGCCCCAAACAGACACTCCAGTGAACTTGTCTTGCATAGGCTTGATTTTTTAATTTTTTTTTGTTTAGTGTAATAGCACATGCACAATGTTGGCTGATGGCAGTCCTTCAACATAAAAGATCACAATGTGTGCAGTTATGGCCGCTGACTTCAAATGGTGGCCCGAATGGTCTAAGGATCATTTGGATGGCCCAGCCCGCTATTTCCTACTCACTGTCTGTGAGCGGGGAACGAGAGGGAAGCGGGCGCTGAGCTGACAGGTCGCCGTTTGCTTCCCCCAGATTCTCTGTTTGGGCCTCCGTTGTAGATTCCATTTAACACTGGACACCAAGAAATCCCAACAAACTCCAGTAGCACTTCAAGTGCTTGTTAACAAACTAGAATTTGACATGCACATATCTACATCCAAACCAATATTCCATTATTCTATTTTATATAATTATTTTTTATTTTATTTTTTTTAAAGAAAACAATTGTCTGCACAGAGCTCACATGATAACTTTTCAACCAACACTAGGGGGGGAAGGAGGATTCTATATACTGTTCCATTGAACTCAATGATAAAACAGTATCTTGTGGCTTCACCACCTAAATATTTCCATTACAGTACACAGTTGGAGCCCTATAGGAGAATTTTAACAGATGAAGGGGTTAACAGAACTCTATGTCAGATTCTTTTATAGGACCATGTAAGTGTAAGTTGGATCCATATTTATTCTAGAGAAGCCTATTCTCCAGCCTGTGGCTTTCAAGGTGCTGCAAAATGACAGCTCCCATCATGCCCTGAAAGCCACGGGGTGCACAAGTTGTAACCTAGCTGGAGAGCCAAAGGTTGGGGAACATTGCTCTAGAGAAATTATACTGAATGCCATAGGAGCAGATAAAAGAGTAGCAGTGTGTGAGTTGACGAAAGTCACACATTACATGATTATGTATAGATAGATGTTAAGGAACACGATGTCTCCATTCTCAGACAGCGCAGGGCATCTGCTCAAAGATACTCAGATTAGAGACTATATATTATTTCACTGTAACAATAGAAGCAGGCCTGTTCTATAGTTTTGTGATGGATCATAACATTGTGAAGAGCCGCTGGGTGCACATTGTACCGTAACAAGCAGGTAGCAATTATTTGTGATGGTTCGGTTGTTGGGACACCAGGAGAGGTAGAACAAGGTACATGAATGATGGTGAATCATCCTGGATATTTTGATCGCTATGCCATTCTGTGTTCCAATGCTTTGAGTGCATCTAATCCCATTAGGTCCACGAGGCTGTAAATGTCCTGTGTCCGTTTCCTCTTCCCCTCTAATCATTTCCTATCCTACTTCTCTTCTCTGCTGGCCCCTGATGCAATGCTATATTTGTCTATACAATCACCTGTTTTATTTGCGCTCTATAGCCGTCTGGCTTTCTCTCTGTTCACAGTCAGGCTCTTTTTTTTGGGGCCATTTGTAATTCTAAAGCTTATCTCTTTCCCTCTTGCTTTAGATGTTTCTCATCCTTTATTTTTCTTCCTCTCGAACATTACGTCTCCCACGCCGACTATATGTTTTCTCAAGTGTCTGTCTCTTGTATGTGCTCAAGATCTCCAAATGTCACATTTGCATGCTTCCTACTGGACGCTAATCCCGTTATTTATCTTGCCTCGCTATTATTTGGATAATGTTTTGTGTAATAGATACCTTTTCAGACCCACGTTGCAAGTGTTTCTGTGGCTGTAAATCATCAGTGCAGGGGAGGACACTGTATTTTAAGTTCATTTCGATTTTGGCACCTATTTCACTCACATTTTCCCTTTCAGTTGCTTTACAGATGCCGGAAGGGTTGCTGATGTTTGCCTGCACTATCGCAGATATCATAGAGAGGTGAGGATCCGGAAGACAGAACAATTATTTATTGGTTTTGTTCTTCTGAAATCTTTTTGCTACATAGAAAATGTGATTTAATTTAAAGGGCACCTGTCTAAGGTAAAGAATATTTTAGTTCTTTGTTTTGCACAAAAAAGGGAGAATGTGTCTCTTGTTTTGTATTCATTGCTAATATAAGTTCTAATATTAGAACAAAAGAATATGTTTATTAGCATATACTGTACAATTGAAAGGAGGTTCTGCTGGTACCCTCTAGCCTGGATACAAGAAGAGATATGCTTGGTATGCTTTTCCCATATAGCATCCTGTGGCACACATTCTCACAAATGTTGCTCAGGGCCTGTAGATCCTGCACCGTTGTAAGTAAGCTGGCATCCCACCCTGTTTCATACATGCCTGATCTGGTGATTGGGGAGACTAAGCAAGTGTTGCAGTCTAGGGGGGGGGCCTTTCCTGGGAAAGTATGGTTGAACATTATCCTGCTGAAAAATGCCCATTGGGAGTCCTGCCATGAGGAAACACGTGGATGCCCGATGTCCTGACCATATCATTAAGCTGTTTAGTGTCCCTCATACCACTACTGGGGGGGGCCTGACTGTCATATGCGTTGACTCCTCAGATCATCACACCAGCTAGTCTGTAGCAGTCCAGGTTTCTTGTTCACGACACCACCATAAACGCAGACAATGGTGGCTGACTGTCAGTGGTGGTATGTGTAATGAGTGGCGTGACACCTAATTTCATTCTTTTAAGGATGTGGAAATGGACAGGTAGACACAGAGGTGTGTAATAAAGGTGCCTGGCTGTGGATGTGTCTCACAGGGTCGTCAGAAACTTATCCAGAACATACAGCAAGAGGCAGTGTGAAGATAGTCTAAGGCTGGGTTCACATATATAAATTGCATCAGGATCTGTTTATTTTTATTTTTTTTGTGTATGGAAAAATGATGATGCAATTGATGGTGCAAATACCTTAGTTGCCATCAGGCATTTTTTTTTAATCAATTGCAGAGATAAGAGAACCTCGATCATGCTCAAGTCCATCCTAACCCGATCGTTCGGCATTTGATTAGTGGTGGCTGCTGAAGTTGGATAAAGCTCTAAGGTTGTCTGGAAAACATGGATACAGCCAATGACTATATCCATGTTTTCCACATAGCCTTATGGCTTTATCCAACTTCAGCAGCCACCGGTAATCATGAACTCTAACATGCTTGAGGTTCGCTCATCTCTAATCCATTGTTTACTTATTAGTTTTTTGGCAAAAACAACATAGACTAAAATAGGTGGGATTACCAGAGCTACAATAACTGAGCACTTGATGGTCACTGCTAAGGAACTGTGGCACGGCTTAAAGTAGCCATTACAAGGTGCTGAAAATAAAAGCAAAAAAGGACATAAAGATTAAAGTCCAACAACGGAACCATGTAGCGAACACTGAGTATTCAATCAAAGCCAAAAAGGCAAAGACTGGGTCAATAAAGAAGTCAGCAAGTACAACAGGTTAACTAACGTGACAATACTAAACAACACGTAGACTCTGGGGGAAGAGCAGGGAAAAACAAAAGGGGGTAAAAGAGGAAACAGGATCAAGAAACACAGTTCACTGGTTAGACAGTAGCAGGTACTCCATAAAAAACGTGCCAAGGGGATTATATTCTCTGTAAGGTTTCTACACAAAAGTCTTGTTGGGCAGAGAGGTACTTCATCTGCCTGGTTTCTTGTATCTGATTAGTGAGCTCCACGGCTGTCGGAATAGACCTTCACTTCCAGTAACTAGCTAAAAGACATTTCGCCACCCTGGGCAGGTGGAGAAGTAGCCTGGTTGCATATTTCCATAGACCCTTAGGTGGTACATTCAAGAGATGTACAAGTGGGTCGAGTGGAAGAACTTGACTTAGTACTGCGGCCACCAACCCCTGAAAGCCCTCTAAGTAGGGCTTCAGGTTGGGGGCAGTCCCAGAAAATGTGAGGAAGGGAACCCACCCCCGAGAGGCATCTTCAGCACACCAGGGTCGTCACTGGGTAGAGGCAGTGTAAAAGGTCCGGGGTATGATATGATAATTTTTTTATTGGTTCTCCCGGTAGGTAACACAAGAGGACGACTTGGCCGCTTGGGACAAAATAATTTCCCAGAGTTTCAGTGGAATAGTGTGATGCAGAAATCCCTCCCACCTCTCCATGTAAACCTCTCCATGTGTTTTTTTTTACCAGACCAGTTACAGAGTTGGTAGTAAAATACAGCTTCCTTCTCTGGCTTCCAAATCAGTCCACTACTTCATCTGATACATTACATGTCAGGAAAACACCTTTTGACAACAATGAGAATGATTCTTGCATTTTCCTCTGGTGTTTTACTACTACACAGAGAAACCCTTAGCCAGACTGCCTCTAGGTTGTGCCTTGATACTAGTTAAAATATTTGAGGGTGCTGTGAGGCCAGATCTAGGAGCTTCCCTTTTTAGCTATGTTGGACCACGGTTCCCCCAAATGGAAACTCCTTTTCATCTTGAGTATATTTGTAAGAGAACGCGTGTCTTGCATTCTGTTTGGCTTTTCAGTGCGACATAAATAATTTGTGCTGTGCTCTCCTGAACCACCAGCACTACGCTGAGAGTATAGCCTTGCGCCTGCTAGTTGGCTGTTAATGCACCAGTGCTCTGTGCTATTGCGGCATGGTTAATGTGCACACTTAGTGCTTCTGAGCGCGCTGTGCTTATATTATGTCTCTCAGTCAACAATAAAATTAGCTCGATTACTTTTAAACGCTGGGATAGGCAGAAGCGCATTGAAAATTAAAATGTCTATCGGCATCATCCCTGAAAGTTTGGTCATGGAAATGAGAAGACTTTCATTTAAACCGTTGTGCTTATCACGCTGTTCCTGGATAAGAACTTCACTACAACTTCTAAAATGCCAGGTAACTAAAAGATTATGTGTGATGGACTATATACCACCAGGCTTGGGCAGCCATTTACTGTCAGATGTTTTCCTGACATGGATGATGGGTTGGCATTAAAGGGGTATTCCAACATATTTTAAAATGAACGGGTGTTCATCCTTCGGCCAATAGTTGTTGAAGGTGTGTAGGCATCTATACCTGACCCTTTTCTTCCGAACATCTTTTGTTGCAGGGGGAGTGAAAAAGACCCCACTTTAGATTGTTGGCCAATCATGCCAAAAACTGATTGCTAACATATATCTAATAGATATGGGGGGGCCTTAAGGCTTTAGACATTTTCAAGCCCCATAAGTAGGAAATACTATCCTATACTATTAATACACACACACACACACACACACACACACACACACACACTGGGGCTGAAAATAATTTCTCTATTGTGGACATCAGTAAGGACCCTGCTCCAAATCCCCTCCACCCCTCATTATATAACTGTTCTTACGTCTAATTGACATTTTAGTATCTATGTTGTATACCGAACTAATGGAAACAGTCTGTCATGGCGGTGTGTCTCTCCTCTTCGGACTGGGGATGGTATCTGCTTTGTCCTCTAATTGGGATCTTTCAATTAGATGCTAGTGGTTGTGGTCTGAGACAGAAGAATTAGTGGTTGTTCCTTGATTGACTGTAAAATGGTTCTTCTTCCTCTTTCTCTCTTTCTTTATCTCAGTCCTGTACTGATGTGGAGGTAGCTGCAGCCAAGCACTTAATGTCAGAAGGAGTTATGTCTTTGTAATGGATCTCGCTATATATGATGTTTACTTTTCCTTCAGACATGGGCCGCTGTTTGTTACAAGAGGAGCCTGTGGGGGCCGGCATAAACCCTGGTGGAAGGTGCAGGAGATATTTCATTGTCTCATTTTCAGCCAACAATTTCTTTATACTTTTTAGACTTCTGTAGTTTGTTGTATATTCTTTAACTTTTTTAGCTAGAATTCCTCCTCAATGCTATTAACGGCTCTCAGTACAGAATGGGAGAGTGCTTTGTAGTGGAAATGAGGAGCAAATGTGTATGGAAATGTAAAAGGTATATGGTCTTATAGGTCATGCATAGTTTCCTCCATACAGAAGGACACTTCCCCTCTGATTTTACCTGTTTGAGGCAGCAAGGAACTCAAAACCATTTTCTAAAGATGGGTAATTCTTCCTTTCGGAGGAGATTCTGGTTTGGTTAAGTATCCCCAATCATATCTCAAGTCTCTTAAAAAGAGTCAAGTGACTTGCAAGGATGCTACTTACAATAGGTGTCACTAGAGAGCCATCCTGTCTTCCTTTTGGAGGTGTATAGTAGCGTAAAATCGTTAAAAATCTCGTTAAATTATCTGACACAGTAACCATTGATGGAATATGAGTGCAATGGTTAACTTTGCTCTCACTAGTTAGTTTTTAGACATCATCCAAGGTTTCTGTTGTGTCTCTCTAATGCTTATCTTACTTGTCTCCTGGATATTTTAAAACTTAGGAACCAATTGGGAAGTGTCTTTTAGATGGTTTATAACTTTAGACATATATCACTTGGGAGTGGAGGATCTGTATTGTCCACCAGACCACAAGAGGCTGGTCTGCGTTTGCTTAAATCTAAATAGGGGTTTGGGGGTGTAGCAATGATAAAAATAGGTACAGGTCTCATTAAGCGATCAATGATTTCTCATTCATCGTTTAATTGTTAACTGCTGTTCAACCGAACGATTATCGCTTCGTTCCGAACGATTTAACGCCAGGACATCTGTATGGCTTGTTGTGGGTAACGTCGGAGATTGAGTTGACCACATTCTGGCCTTGCATTTCTGGGTAGAATTTCTCCTTTACAAGTTTGATAACTTTTGACAAAGAATTTATAGCAGCGCAGGTACATTTTTATTCCTGAAGCTGTTAGAGCTTTCAGCGCTGTGGCAAGGACAAGGTTAATGACACCATTCATTCCTATGTGTGGTAAACATACATTAAGATGACTGTACCTAAGTTACATTTGCCCTTCTGTTGAATCACTGCAACACAGCAGAGAGGAAAAACTACGTGTAATGTTAATTCCTTGTTTGTTACATTTAAATGCTCATGTCTTCATTGTTGGCTTACTCTGTCTTGTGTTTAATGGCTTGAGGCCTCTGAGCATCGGAGACAAACGTCTTGGTGACGTCATGGTGCACGTATGAACTTAATCCCACAGCTAAAGGTGGAAACACAATTAATGCTCATTATATTAAATCCCATCAATACCATAGTCAGCCGACATATACTTCTGTTTGGTGGAGTGGAATATTATTATTTTCAGTGTTAATAGGAATAAGGGTGTGTCCATTGCTGTGGCCTTCTGTGATCCGCTATCAATGTAGGGGAGGATGGTCCAGAAGTCCCTCTAATTTTAATGGAGTCGAAAACAAGTGACATGTAGCTGAAGTCAATGGGATGTAAAAATCTGGCCCCTAAACATAAAAGTATGAAAAAGTCAGTAGTTTCAGAGATAAGAGGATATATACCAACTTTTGTATCCATGGAATATTCTAATGGACTTTTAAAATACATTGCGTATAAAGGTCAACATTCCTTAAAAGAAATAGTGACTATATACTTTAAAGGGAACCGATGACTTAAAAAACGCCTGTAACGCTATGGGAATGTGCTGTAGCAGCACCCAGCACACTTCCCAAACCTGCTTCTACACCCCCCATCCCTGGAATCTACAGCCCGAAAACTTACTTTACAAACTTGGCGCCCTGTATGTAAATTGCCCCACAAGTAGTCACAGTGGGCGGTGAGCTGCGGCAATTAGTCACTGTCCCCTGGGCGTTCCGGAGCAGTAATCATGCCCTCTGCATAATTATGGCAACGTCACCGAGAGGCGCGCTGTCACTAAGTCAGCACGCCTACGTTCCTGCTGTGCCGCTCATGCGCAGTACAGCGGCTCCGGTCTGCACCGTACTGCGCAGGTGCAGAAAGCCTCAAACTCATTGCTGGAGATGCAGCAATGAGTTTGAGGCTATTTAGGGACAGCGCGCCTCTCGGTGATGACGCCATAATTATGCAGGCTAATCATACCCAGGGGGGCGTGATTACTGCTCGAAAAGCCCAGGGGACCGTGACTACTTGCCGCAGCTCACCGCCCACCGTGACTACTTGGGGGCAATTTACATACAGGGCGCCAAGTTTGTAAAGTAAGTTTTCGGGCTGTACATTCCAGGGACGGGGGGTGTAGAAGCATGTTTGGGAAGTGTGCTGGGTGCTGCTACAGCACATTCCCATAGCGTTACAGGCGTTTTTTAAGTGACTGGTTCCCTTAAAGGCTATTATTTGTTTGTACATGACAATTGCGTCCTGTACCATGTTTCCTTGTAGCTTAAAAGAACAGAAAGAGCAACCCACAGGTGCAAGCGCTTACCGTATATACTCCCCCCGGTGTTCACATGATAAACACCTGCTCTGTAGATATTAAAAAATGAGGATCTTGGCAAACTATTTAATCAAACAGAGTTTACCATGTTACCACATTACAGAGTGTACCATGTCACCACGTTAAGGTGTCCTCAGAGACATGGGGGAAGATTTGTCAAAGGGTGTAAAATTTAGACTGGTGCAAACTGGCCACAGCAGCTAATCACAGCTCCTCTTTTCTTTTACCAGAGCTGGAAGCTGAGCTGTGATTGGTTGCTGTGGGCAGTTTACACCAGTCTAAAATTTACACCCTTTGATAAATCTCCCCCTCAGTCCCTACTCTCGCATTCTCACACTAGCAATGGCCTCTCCTGGGCTGAATAAGCCTACAACTGAGTTGATAGGATCCAAATAATCTCTTTTTATAGCACCCTTGGGACATGGGTGGAGTGCAAGCCAACAGGAGGCAGCCACACCCCCCACATTCAACAGAAAAAAAAGTTGTAGCTAGGGTGCAGTTTTCTTTATAGGCCCTCATTTTGTTGTCTATAAACATAATGGTGGCATTGCCAAAGATATCTAGTTTCATCTGAACACAGAACCTTTTCCCCAGAAGCATTGTGGTTTGTCTGTGTATGGGTGGGTTCAGACTGAGGAATTCTCGCGGAAAATGTCAGCGGAATTCCATCAGCTGTCTGCCCGCACATCTGGGCGCCTTTCCGCCAGCCCCATAGACACCATTCTATGGTCCAGCGTATTCTGCTATACACTGAAAGAAGTGTCATGTCACTTCTTTCAGCGGATAGCGGAATGCTCCGGCCCATAGAATGGTGTCTATGGAGCCGGCGGAAAAGCGCGTGCCCGTGTGGGTGGACAGCTGATGGAATTCCGCGGACATTTTCCGCGAGAATTCCTCAGTCTCAACCCACCCTAACATTTGTAATGTTTCAGTCGCTTTGTTTTTTATGCCATTCATTATACAATGGGGTCCTCCCTAGCCTTTGCCTTCAGCATATGGTATAGGCTGAAGCCATCATCTCCAGCTCAGCCTTAGGTTCCTTGTTTGTTCAAACGTTTTTTTTTTTAACCAAGTTTCCGAATGTTCTCTCGTAAACATGATGCCAAGGTCTTTGGAGACAGACTTGCACCCTTAAGGCTGGATTCACCATATTTGCCACAAGGCTTTTATTAGTTAATATACTGCAGCCAGATGTTAGCAGGGATTCAATAGGGAAATTATGTTTCAGGTCTCTTTCTTACTTTTTTAGTCTCAGGGGCAGTTTTTCAAAAAGACTTCTATAGGTGGAAAAAATGCCTTGTATACATGATGCATTGATTTCCCGCCAATTCTTCAACAAAAATCCTGATCCCCAAAAAATGCCCACTCAAAAACACCTGATATACATTGAAAAAAACACCATTTTAAGCACCATTGCCATTATTCATGGGTGATTATGAAAATCCTGTAAACACAAACAAAGTGGGGACAGGGCAGGATACTTCCTATTTAATTACAGGTAAGTCTGATTTTGTCCTTTATTTCAAACTGAACACTGGGGCTATTAATCATATCCTGGCATTATTTTCAGTGTGGTATCATATTTAACTGCCAAGTTTTTATGTGTGATTATTATCGAGTAATTTAACACCTTTTTTAAGGAGGTATTTAGACTTGCACTTAATGTTCAGAGTGCCAATAAACTAAGTTTGTCTGACCTCAGGGACCCCAATAAAATTGATAATAAAAACTACATAATATTTATAATAAAAAGTTAATATCTCAAAGTGGACTATCGCTGGACATATAATTAAATGTCAGGAGAATACAGATGTGCGCTTTATGTCTCTTTGCAGCACAAACACTGTACACCCTCCTTGCCCTTCTCCTGGATCCTGACAAACTAAAATCATGGTGCATGTTGGAAAAAAATCTCACTTGTGCCACTTCCTTTTAATCTAACTGCGCTGTATCTCCCAGGCTGCTCAACCAGCTTTATGCCTCCTGAGAATTCTGGAAAATGCTGCAGTGCCCAGGATTCCTCCTTTTACGCTTTTCTCTGCAGTAATGGATTTTCATGCATTATACCTTTTGAACACTACAGGTTTTTCGTTTTGTTAGAGAAAAAAAATAATGGGTTATATTATAAATGACTGCATTGAAATATCATCCTACACTGGTTTCTACATAACCGCAGCCCACTTGCTTTGGTTAGGAATACATCCTTAACTAGCCCCTTATGGCAAGCATAGTACGTGCTGTAATACCTGTTCTTCTCTGCAGTAGAAGAAGATAGACGTCTCTGATCTGTGCTGTAGACTATATTTATACACCGTATATTATCAGACCCAGTTGTCTGTATAACATGAAACAAGGATATATACTTTGGTCAGCCATAACATTAAAAAAAATTGTAAAAAAAAAGGGTTGGGTCTCTATTGACCATGGCGTTTAAGGATAGAAATGGTCAGGATCGGTGTCATATCTGGTCCACCATTCCTTTGCAGTGGGAGCTCACCAATCAATTGCTGCTGGACTCCCTGAGGGATTGTGTATTACAACATCTACATTTACGAGTTTGCCTTAGGTAAAGGCATTATGTGACTGAGATGTATGTCATGGTGCAACTGGATTAGGGCCGTATTAAATGGGGCGATTATCGTTTAAAAAATCGTTTGATCGTTTGGATTAAAATGATAACCACTTCTTATATTCACAGGCAACGATTAAATGACAAACGAAAATTGTTTGATTGTTTAATAAAATCTGGACCTATTTTCATCATTGATCGCTCACAAATTGTTCAAACATCCTTTGGTGTAATAACACGTCCTTCGGACGTTCTTTGGTCTGTCAGACAAAAAAGGCTGATCACAGGGACGACCCTAAGTAACGATCATCGTCCTGTGTAATAAGGTGAGCGATTTTAAGATCAAAGCGGTCATTTGAGAGCATTTATCGTTAATCGCCAAAAAATCGTCCAGTGTAATACCACCCTTAATGTCATTTCATGCCACTTCAGTGTGAGGGGATTTATATAATTTTTTTTGGCTTTTAAAACCCAATAGCTTTTTTAAAAAGATGAATAACGTAAGTTTCCACTCTTTAATGTCAAGTGAAAAAAAATGGACAAGCCTGAGGATCTCAGCGAATTTGACAAGGGCCATATTGTACTTGACTGTTGGATCAGAGGGTGTCGAGAACATCCAGTCTGGTAGTTTGGTTCAGGTTTGCATTGAGTAACACCTATCAGTAGTGCTCCACGGAAGGACATCCAGTTGATTTGTGACTGTGTTGGGTGCCCAAGGCTCATTGTGTCTAGTGGGGAACCAAGACTAGACTGTTTCCTAATCTCAGTGGCCTTTTTTAGAAGGATAATGCCACTAGCTTACTATGTATCCATCAAGCCCTGAGCAAGCCACATTAATCCAATATATCTACTGAGTCTTAAGAGCTTTGCAATTATTAATCCTTTATTAGATCCACATCTTGATCAGCACATCGACTTTTCCATCATAGCTTTATTTTGCTGGTTACTGAGATTACCACAATTCCAAATATGTGTGTATTATAAAGAGGCCAGGGGTCCTGGATGCTACTCTCCCATGGATAGCCTTCCCACCCAAATGCATATGTATCCAATTGGGCACTGGGATACCACAGAACTCCTCTTAGGGGTTACGCAGAGCTTTGCCTGTGGTACTATTTCTTTGTTTTTGAGCCAGATACAGGATTTTTAAAAAGTGGGAAAAGTAAAGGAAGGGCTTCTAATCTGTCTACTGTATGGATCCACTTCTGGCTTTGGCTGATAAAACTACAATGACATTTTTCCAACAAACTGAGCTAAAACCCCCTTTGAAGGTTTCTTCCTCAATCCATCAACTGATTGCATTAACTATTCTCTTCGAATTCAGGGATTCTTTCTTCTTGTCCAAGCGGGGTAGAAGGAAGGATGGTAGTGAGTGTTCTCCCACATGACTGCTAATAAAAGCCCTATGATTGACAGTTCTGATTGATAGGGGGAATAAAACATACTGTGAAGATCAGTGATTTTTTTTTTTAATTGTGGAAGGAAAGAAGACTAAAGTTGGGAGAATCTGATCCAACCTTTCTCGACTTTGGGGATTATCTGTATTCACCATCTGTCTGTCTGCATTGTAAGCTCGGATATAACACATTAAAGTCCATTCCCTTTTGATTTTCTTGCTGACATGACATAAAGGGGGAAAAAAAATAAAAAAACTAATATATATATATATATATATATATATATATATATATATACATATATACACACACACACTGTATATAATAGAATTTTTTTTCCTTTTCACCCCTTTTTTTTTTTTTAAACCTGGTTTTTGCCCTGCTCTTTATCAATGGTCATGTCACTATAGACTGTGTATAATTGCCATTTAAGAACCTTGGAAAGATTGCTAACATTCTCTGTAGAACCTACATTGGTGAGCATCCATTTTTTTTTCAGTATTTTTAACAACTTTCCAGAAAGGGACAGGTCAAGGACGTCTAGGTCGGGGTGATTGGTCTTCATGTCAGGGAAACATACGGAGTGGAGTGTATGTACTACTGATTTTCTACACTCACTTTACAGAATTCTTAATGACAATAAAATGAGTCCTTCACGTTGCTTACCTTGGCACCATATGAATAATTAATCATCAGGCCTAATGATTTACTCTTTTCTACTGTTGAATGTGTATGTGGCCAAGTCTATTTCCAGCAAGGCAATAGTATATGGTTTATGAAAGCCTGTCCAATATACGGGAGACACGAGGCTGCAATTGGTGATCACATTGGCAGTAGCAGTAAATTGTGCTCACCTTCAGTAGGAGCAGACTGCATATCTCACTTCATTCTCCACACCATAGATCATCCCATACTTTGTACCATATTAGCCAGTAAATTCAGAATTATAAGAAGACACTGCTATCAATAAATAAAAAATAGGAGGAATACAGTGACTTTTAATAGATAACCAAATAGGACCATAAAGAAGCGGCTCAGTGCGGTTCTATTAAATGTATTTACACTTGTATGAGCCGTGTGTGTATAGCCGACAACAATATATGGTCTAGATCTTACTGAGACTACAATTGACTTCAGTAAAACCTACATATTAAAGGATACCACCCGGGGGGGAAATAGACGTCACAGCTGAAATATCTTACCTTAAAGGCACATGCCATATTCCCGTTACAATTTCTGTTGTCTTGAAAAACTTGTAGGTATTTAACTCCTATCCCTGTCCGTATACATATAAACAGTTTTCAAAGTATTATGAATTCACAGAAGATTTCTATGACCCCTCAGTAACAGAGCATAATCAGGACATTTTGTCCCCAGGGTTTAGCTGTGCAGCTTCAGGCTTTGGGCCTGTGATTTGAACTGATGATATCTAAGCATAGCATTATTGTCCCAGTCATTGGGAAAAATGTTTGACATATCACAGAGACATGACAAAAGTTTTGATCATTTGGAGTTGTGGTCTTTAGACTCCCATAGAACATTAGAAGAATCTGGGAGAAGCACTAGGGTTAGCGCTTCTCTCCCCATCTCGCTGCATGAGATTCTATAGTAAGTGTTTGGGGCTCTTCTCCTGCAGTAAAGCACCACATGCTTCTCCTGGTTCATTTTAGGATCAGCGGGGGCCAAACACCCAAAATACCAGCTGATCACAATGTTTTTTTTTCTCTAATTACAGGGAAACATGTTTTAGAATATATTGAGAGGCCTCATCGGTCTCTTGTAATACCCCAGATGGAGTGAGTAACATCAGGACCCAATAGGAAATGGACAGGAGCAATTGACAGCAATTGATATATTCCATGTTCCAGGTGGTAAGGCAGGGTAAAAATGCCATGACGTGCTGGCAACAATGTGAAAACTAAGGACAGCGTAGCTATTGTCTCTAGTTTATATGTTATAGTGCTTTGGTAATAACATGTGAACTGGGCAGGTTAGAGTCGCTTTTGGAAAAACTGCTTCCCTAGCTGTGCCTAGAGGGCGCCTTACTGGTTTAAGAAGCACTGGACTAGATTAAGAGGTCTCAGCTTTGGACAGTTCCTACCTTGAAAAAACAATGATTACAATGTATTCCCTGCTTGGACCCCCAGCAATCAGACACAATCAGTGGAAAAACATGGTAGTAAGTGTTCAGATTCTCTACAGCGCCACTCCAGGGGAAAGTAAAGGTATGACCGCTCATGTGTCCATTCCTAATTGGATGCCAGAGCTGATAATCATAGTTATATTAATCTTTATTTAAAAAAAAAAAAAAAAAAAAAAGTTTTTTTTTTTTTTTTTTTACAAAGGTACCTCAAATATTATACAATGTAATGAACCAACCCCATTAAATCTATGCCATAGAGATACGGGAGGAAAAACTGGTAGTCCTAGTTGAGAGAATGTGCCTTGAAGCTCCCTGCACCTAACAGGAAGACGCATGAGCCACACAAATAAATTCTTGAAAAGCTCTATCACAAAGTTTATTGAAGACAAAAACTATATTGTTACATACATATATTTACTTAGTAAAATATGGAGGCAGGACAAAACACACAGCAAGAGAAGAGGAACTGCACGGCATCTGAATAAGAACCTATCCTATACACATTCTAGCCAATGAGATTCATATTAACAAGACGTAATAGCTTGGTGCAGCAATAAAAATACTCAGAGGCAGAGAACATGCCCCACATACTCCAGCAGTAATCATAAAACCAAAGAAAAATTCAGAGGCATGGATAGCAATCCAGATAGATTATCCCAATAATGGCAAATGCAAATTACATCAGGGGAAGATCTCTAGACATAGCTAAACATGCAGCATGTAGAAAATGTTAGAAGGAAAATAAAGCTGGAGATGGACAAGTGGTTATTTTAAAGTGCAGAAAACGCCGTGCAGTAATCTTACCCAAGGAACACCCCAACGCACGTTTCAGGTCTGTATGTATGTAACAATATATTTTTTTGTCTTCAATAAACTTTGTGATAGAACTTTTCAAGAAATTATTTGTGTGGCTCATGCGTTTGTCTTTTGGGGTTAAAATCTGATTGTTGCCTATTGTATTTATTTTGTATAATTGAAAAAATTCAATAAAAGAATAAATCATAAAAACAAATCTGCTGTGGTAACACATTTTGGAGCTATATTGTTTAGGGGTCAGTTAGCAGAGGTTTTGGTGAACCTAACAAGAAGAGCCCACCCCCTGGACAGTTGCTGCGGGAGTAAAGGGGCATTCACACTATCCGTAATTACGACCTGTGCGCGGACAATGTGCTACGGACCAGGAGCTCTAAAACTGTTTACGTTTTCATGCTACTGTACTGACACAATGACAGTACACAGTAGCCTGGAGATTTAAAATTTCAGAGCTCCTGGCATCATCATGAATCATGATGCCAGTAGCTCCGAACTCCATTCCACTCCATTGTCCATATTTCTGCACAAAACGTATGACGGTCCCCTAAGCCCAAGACACTGGGTATTATTACTCTACGCTTCCTGACCTCTGTATAGGCCGCCTGTCAACAGCTTGTGGCTCAGGGCTGCAGATGTCCCACCTTTAAGAGGTCAGTCTTAAATGCACGTTATATTTATATCTAGTAAAAACTATGACATTACTCTCTACATGCACCCAAAGTTTCGAGGACAGGTAGATGTGTCAGTGTGGGTTGTTCTATTACCCATGCATAATCAGCCACAGTAATATTTCTTATTTTATCCATGAAAGTTTAGAAGTGTCTAAAAGTTATTTGAAATTCTGAATAGCATATAAAAGCACAAGAGCTGTAGTTTACTCCAGAACTCACTTATTCAGCATGACAGTGGTGCTATTGTTCTCAAAGATGGGTTTTCATGCCTAATTACTGTACAAAGCTGATGTCCTGGCTAGCAGAACTCCGACAGCATGCTTGCATTATGAAAGAAGAGTAATAATGTTATTACTGGTATACCCCCCACCCCCAGGAAAGTAGTCTATCCAAATTTCACCTTTATCAGTATAAGGATACCTAGTATACCGTATCGGGAGCGTTCTGCATTTGCTCGGCCTGCAAGACAGTTTTTGCTTCTGCCAATAGTGTCAAAAAGTAACATAGTCTGGAATAGGAGAGGTTGTTACATGGTCACAACGTGGGTTTTCCACTAAAGTCAGTGATGTCATTTAGCTAGTACAGTATATAATATACCCCAAATGAGGCACCCAAACTTATTCAGACTAGATCCCTTATTTTAATGCAGATCCCATACAATACCCTAAAACTAATTCGAACCCTGAATTGCAGGCCTAAAATTAATTCAGACCCCCAACAGCCCCTAAAATAAACATAGATCCCATAACAGACCCTCAGCAATGAGGACAATGCAAGAAATTAGGTATATTAATGGGACACTCAGTATTACGAAAACCAGACATCAGTGCTGGCGCGGCCTAAGGTTAAAGTTCATCTGAGGCTGTGTCAGAGCAGAGTTCTGGATTTTATGATGCACCTTTAGTATACATTTGATTTGTTTCTGACACTAAAGTTCTCTAATCATGAGCTGCAGACCACCAGTATGGGCCCAATCCATTGGAGTTTCTCTAGGCATTACAGGATGTTGTGCTCCAAGCACAATATTGACAGGTGAGCGTGTTTTGTTACGCAAGACAGATATGATACACAACTAAGGTTCTCCACAGGGACACACTAATGTTTTTAGCAAGGGTATCAATAGCTTTTAAAACCAACAAAAAGTAAAAAAAAAAAAAAAGTTAAAAAAGTTAATTTATTAAGTGTCCAAAACAACCAATTCCAACTTAGTTTTCATAGCTAAGTAGCAACATAGAAGATTGTCAGCAGAAAAGGACCCACCTGGTCCACCTAGTTATTAATATCAGATTTACATTCAGTTACTATAGATTTACCTTCCACATCTGCTGAAAGTTTGTTCCAAGCATCTACTACTCTTTCAGTAAAGTAATATTTTCTCATGTTGCTTCTGATTTTTCCCCCAACTAGCCTCAGACTGTGTCCTCTTGTTCTTGAGTTCAGTTTCATAATAAAAACTAGAGATGAGCGAACCTCGAGCATGCTCAAGTCCATCCGAACCCGATCGTTCGGCATTTGATTAGCGGTGGCTGCTGAAGTTGGATAAAGCCCTAAGGCTATGTGGAAATCATGGATATAGTCATTGGCTGTATCCATGTTTTCCAGACAACCTTAGAGCTTTATCCAAGTTCAGCAGCCCCAGCTAATCAAATGCCGAACGTTCGGGTTCGGATCGACTCGAACCCGGTTCGCTCATGTCTAATAAAAACACTTCCCTCCTGAACCTTATTTAGTCCTTTAACATATCTAAAGGTTTTAATCAAGCCCCCTCTTTCCCTTCTTTCCCTCAGATGTATACAGGTTTAGATTCCTAGTTGTCATCTGAAAAGAAGAATGCATAAAGGAGCATTCTGGAATTTTAAAAAAAGAAATTTGCCCTCCTGCCCCATACCAGCCTCCCCCAACCCCCTGGGGCTGTCTATTTTGTTGTGTGCTTAAAGTACATTTACTTAACATGAAAATATTACATGTGAGAAGATAAGCAGTAGGAACACTGATAGACAGGACTGACAGTCGGTAGACTAGTTTTGCTTACACTTAAGTAGCGAAACTTGCGGCAATTGGGTCGTTGCTACTATTATTTTTTAATTTCTTTTCTTAAAGGGGTACTCTTGGCTGGGGGGCTTTTCTGCCTATGGCCTGGGAGGAGATGGATGAGGGCAATGACATCCCCTTACCTCCCCGGTTCTAGCGCTGTGTCCTGAATCATCCAGTCAGTGGCAGAGGCGGTGGCAGAGCGGACTTGAAACGTCACGTCTTAAGCCTGCGTCAGAGACCAGGAAGTGACCGGGCAGCGTGGACTGGAGCGGCGTGATCTGGGACACAGCACTGGAACCAGGAAGGTAAGGGGGCGTCATTGCCCTCATCTACCTCCTCCCCAGCCATAGGCAAAAAAGCCCCCCAGCCCGGAGTACCCCTTTAATGGAAGCCGAGCAGCTATCTGGTCAATGCCAGGATAGATTCTGTAACATACTTTTAATTTTTCAACTTTTTTTGTTACTTTGCACCTTTGCCAGAAGAGTAAATTGGATGATCAAAGCAGCTGGTAGTGTAGCTTCCATTTTTATATATCATCTTTAGCTAGCGAGGGAAATAATGGCAACTGCTGTGGCAGCCTAATCGCACAATAGAGAGGTAATTGCCATCAGATAAATATACACCAAGCTCTGTACATGATATTAATGGAGCCGCATCTTCATGCTAACTATAGTCTTATATAATACAGCTGTTCTGAGGAAAGCCTTGCCATTACCAGCGGAGGTTCAGTATATTGCCCACTTAAAGGGGTTTTCCCAGTTCTCAGACAATTAGCTGTGCACTGAATATCGCAATATTTTCTGTAACTTATCTTATTTCTAGCGTTTAGATGTTTTTGAATCCAATTCCTTGATGTATTTGTTGTTTGTTATATATGATACCACTGACCATATACAGTATAGCAATATCCGTATCACCTGTTGTTGTTTTTTTCTTCTTGTATTGGCTGTATTTTGTAGGCCCATGTATTATGATGTAAATAAATATAAATTAAATATTCTTTTTACTACCGGTCTTGTTCTAACTAGAGGAACTCAAGTTGAAGAAATGTCTTTTACTTAAAGGAGTTGTCCATTGTTTTTTGATAATTTTTTTTAGGGGATCGGGCAGCACTAAAAATGAAGACCAAAAACGTTACTCCCTGCTACTGTCGTTCTGACTCCTTTGGAGTCAATAATTGGCCGACTGCGTATTCCCTGTGTCGGACAGACAAAAATTAAACCTTGTACTCTGAAATAAGCAACATTTTTACTATAAGACTTTATTTTAATGTAGCAACACAGAAAACGATCACTTGGCACTTCTCCAAAACAGTCCATAAGCCACTTGCAGACAACAGGGTACCTGCCCCTTTAAGCACTCAGCGGTGCTCAGTATTCATAAAAGGCAAGACTTCCCTGTAGCATTGTTAGCAAATATAAAAAACCAGAAGGAACACGGCACTCACTGCTTTGCTGTATATGGTAGAAACTGGTGAATCTGTATATGGTAGAATCAGCCTGACGAAGTGCTCATGTGCTGCGCACGAAATGCCCGTCGCTGACGTGTGAATAGCACTTGTCCTCCCTCACCTGTATCCTGTAACCCTGGACTATGGAATAAAGTTTCTACCATATACAGCAAAGTGATGAGTGCCGTGTTCATTTGTTTTCTATGTTTGCTTACAGGACTTTATTTTAAGTATAATTAAGTAGAAGCATTAAAGCGACACTCCAGCCATAAATTTTATAAGGGGAATTACAAGGATGTGGCTGAATGCCACCTTGCTCCAACTCTTACTGCCCAGCTCTTTTTCCCTGATCCCAGTCCCAGCGCACTGCCTTGTGACCAACCTTTTAAAACTGGGTTTGTGTCAGAAGTCAAAGCCATTTTCTGTATGTAACTTAATAAGATAAAGTGACTTCCCTTTCACACACACACACACACCATGGTAAAATGGCTGGTCAAAATGTGGTTTACCAGACCCGGGTAATGATTGGGGAGAACATAGCTGGATGGTAAGAGAAGGAGCAGGACAGCTGTTTAGTCCCACTCTGCTAATGTAATAAAATGTATGGTTGGAGTGGTACTTTAAAGAATTCGGCTCTATGGGTCTGACAAAGGTAGTCCAGTGTTTTACTTGGCTATGTCTGTCCATAGAGATGAATGCCACTTTGCTTAAACAGGGTCCATTGGAGCCCCATTTATGTTATTGTTAGGGGTTCTCAGTAGAGATGAGCGAACCTCAAGCATGCTCGAGTCCATCCGAACCCAAACTTTCGGCATTTGATTAGCGGTGGCTGCTGAAGTTGGATAAAGCCCTAAGGCTATGTGGAAAACATGGATATAGTCATTGGCTGTATCCATGTTTTCCAGACAACCTTAGAGCTTTATCCAAGTTCAGCAACCACCACTAATCAAATGCCGAACGATCTGGTTCGGATGGACTCGAACCCGAACCCGGTTCGCTCATCTCTCATCCATCATCACAGACCCTTCTCTGGATAGGGGATTAGTGTTGTTGATTGGAAAACCCCTTTAAAGCGACTCTGTACCCACAATCTGACCCCCCCCAAAACACTTGTACCATCATATAGCTGCTTTTAATCAAAGATCTGTCCTAGGGTCCGTTCGGCAGGTGATGCAGTTATTGTCTTAAAAAATACTTTTAAACTTGAAGCCCGTGCCAAACAGGAGTATTTGTGCCCTAACTTTTCACCACCCCTCCGTCCCTCCTCCCCACCCTCTTCATCATTAGGAATGCCACTGAAACATTTTCTCCATGCTGAGCGTTGCACAGGTCCTTAACGATCCAGCCCATGTGCTGGGCTAAACAGCTAGGGAATAGGAGGCAATCTGCCTGGAGCATTCCTAATGATGAAGAGGGGTGGGGAGGAGGGACAGAGAGGTTGTGCAAAGTTAGGGCACAGATACGCCTATAGGGCACGGGGCTTCAAGTTTAAAATTATTTTTTTAGGACAATAACTGCATCACCTGCCGCACAGACCACAAGACAAATCTTGGATTAAAAGCAGCTATCCGAAGGTACAAGTGGTTTGGGTTTTTTTTTGTGAAACAGTGTGAACTCTAGATTTTACTTGTTGCTCACGTAAGTTTGTCAGATTATTAGAACCAAGATATACATTGATGACTTTTTTGAAAACCGATAGGAGGCTGCGTAGATTTCAGACAATTTACCTTTGGTGAAAAACTACTTCCATCCATTATTAACAACAAAAGCTCTCGCAGTCAGGAATATATGACACAGAATGGCACTTGGTGGAACAAGGATGAAAGAGCTAGATCTTCAAAAAGTATAATGATGTGACTATAAAACAAAGATGAGAATTGTCCAGGCAGTGGCGTCTTATGGTGTGTTGATTCCTTTGAACTTTGGGGTTTGTTACGGCTAGTTTCACACTTAGGGTACAAACACACACGATGGATCCGGAGCGGATTTCTCGCTGTGAATCCCTGCCCTGTAATCTCTATGGGCAGGCATACTCCCAGCGGGATGGACATCACGCTGCAAGTATATCAGGAGACTGCCCGGTTAACCCCCCGCCGGACGGAGCTTATACATTACCTGCTTTGCGATCCAGCTTGCTTTGGAGGTTCTCGGCTAGACGTCCCACTCAGCCAATCAGTATGTCTTCCTGTAGACATTACAGGACAGAGATGTGCAGTAAATCTCGCTGCGAATTCCCGAGGAATCCGCTGCAGATCCGTCGTGTGTGTTTGTACCCTTAAGTAAATTTACCCATTTTGGGAACATTGCGGTATACATCGGCATTACTTCCTGATGTATCTGGCAGTTGTACTGCAATTTTCCTATGAGTACGTAGACAAATACTGTATAGGATGCTAGTTTTTGACACAAAATTAAAATGGCCCAACCTTTCTTTGCCCAGTCTTTCACTTCCAGGCTCAAAACTGTTTGTTGAACTACAAAGTGTTTGTTATCCCTAAATAATGATGGGCGTTGCAACCAATACAATTCAAAGGAGTAGCTGACAAGAAGTTGCACGAAAACAAAGTATCATTTTGTTGTGTCAGCAAAATATTTGTTTAGGCTATGTTCAGACCTCGTAAGAGACCAGCGGTTCCGTGTCCCGGTCGGGTCACAGAACGGCCAGTCTCAATAAAGATCATACCGGCAGTACCGGCCGGATGATCTTTATTGCTGCAGAGCCGCTCGCTCCACAATGTGCACTGTCAGTTGTTTGCGGTGCCGCTAGAGATCCCGGCCGGAGCAGGTTCTTACCTGTAGTGGCAGAGCTGCCAATTTCTCTTGTTGGCACCATTTTTGGATAGTTAGATTTGAAGCCAATATGTAAATTTGTCAGTTTGATGAATAGGGGTATTCCTCAGCCCCATTGTCCCACCCACCAGCTCGAAAGTCCCCTCCTACTCTCTGAGGAGAGAGACATGGCTACTTATGCATAAAAGGGGACATATGAGAGGGCGGGCAGAACAGTGCACTGAGGCGCTGAAATACGCCTCCAGTGCACCAAACAGACTGATTTACATACTGTTTTATTTACTCCAACACAACGCCACGTTGGGAAGACCTGCCCCAGAATTGGCTGTTCTTCTGAACAAACTTGCTAATAGTTTCCCTTTAATTCCTGGCAACTCCATAGTAGATGCTAATGTAAGCAATATAAGGATTTGCCAGAAATTCGGGCAGTTTCGTATACCTCTTGCTTTAGCATTGGAAAATGTTCGCCATGAGTTTGAACGTGTGAATAATAAATGTAGGCCAAGAAGTTTTATTTCCTTTTTTATCTGGAGTGAAAATGTGTCTGTCAGAGGGTGCCTTTACTCTTGTTATAATCACGGTTTCTTCATCACCCTGTTAGGCACAGCTATATTTGTAGGCTATATTTTTATAACCGGGTCCAGGAGAACAGCATTGTGTAGTGAAAAGTTTTAATGCATTCTGTAGTAAATGTGCTGCTTGTAAGCTTCTCGTCTGCCTGTTACATAATGAGGATATTAATAACATTCAAAAATATGTTCCCGTTCCTTGTCAGAACTTTATAAAGTTTTCTACATTGTAGTGACATACGCTGTTTGCATAGTATCATATTTAGTAAAATCTCTTCAATTCGGAAAAAGTTCCCAAAACTCTTACATATTTAGGTGTAAAGTGGTAACTTTTTTCTCCTGTAACATTCAGCATAAAATAGAATTTCCAATTATGGCAATGCTGTATCTTTTTACTTATATTGGATGGTTTCTCCTAGGTTGTTCATGTAACCATCTCCTGTATATTTGATCATTTGAGAAGGAGTTTGCTTCCCTAGCTTATCATACGCATCTGTGGACTGTCATGGAAATTCCTACCTAGGGGTGCCTTTGGCCTGTGGACCACTTCAGGAAGTCACAAAACCATGACCATAGGAGAAGCTTTCACTGGGGGGTGGGAGGTGGGCAGTATACAGTATCTAGAGATGAGCACAACTCAAGCATGCTCAAGTCCGATTGTTCGGCATTTGAATTACAGTGGCTAAGGAAGTTGGATGCAGCCATAGGTAGTCTGGGAAAACGTGGATACAGCCATATCTCACAATGAAGAGTTATGAAATGAAAAGAACGTAGCTTGACAATGTTCAGAAGCTTAAATTTTAATTCATATGATTGGTAGGAGTCCCAGTGGTTGAACCCCCATGACCAGCCAGTCATCCCTTAATCTCTTTTGCAGGGAGGTATAGACTTTGCTGCAGGGTCATCCCCTGGCTGCAATCCTTAGGCCGCATTCACACGTTCCATGTTCTGCATGGAACACGGACGTGGAATGCATGAAACGGACTCCTCCCTCACCCGGGCAGCATCTGTGATAAGATGCTGGGAGAGGGGGAACTGTACTGTAATGAAGCAGCTGCGCGGCTCTGTCATTACAGCACGGCGCATATTTGTATAGTTCCTCCGCTCCCAGCATCTTATCACAGATGCTGCCCGGGCTGGGGGTTTGGGGAGTCTGTTACATGCATTCCATGTCCGTGTTCCGTGCAGAACACGGAACATGTGAATGCGACCTTAGAATAATCACTGTTTTACAGCAAGATGCAGTAACAATGTCAGGATAGCAGTATGAAGACAACACAGGAAATAGCGTATAAACTAGAAATTAGAGACAGAAATATAGAGATGAGTAACTGGAACTAGAAGGTCCCAAGATCAGAGTCTAGTGGCAGGTCAGGTACAGAACCTGGTGATATGGAACTCATGGAACCATGGAACTATGGAAGCAGGCCTGGATCTGAACCAGGTAACACCAGGAGCATCACTCAGAGGTAAGCCAGGGATAGAACCACAGCAGACAGAAGCAGTGTCTAGAATTAGGCTATAGATGGAATCAGGAGGCACAAATAATGTCATACTCACTTTTGAGATACCAGGAGCAACGTCCAGGAAGTGGCTGTGGATTGAACTAGGAGGTACTAGGAATAGCAATTGGAAACAGTGAAATAAATTTGTACTCATGTTTTCTTGCTCCCTACCTTTTACTAACATATATTTGGCAGGCTATGAAGAAATAATGAGAAGGAAGGAAATGTGACTGTAGGATACTACTACATAGTGTCTTTGTTTACTATCTGTTACCATGGAGACACATAGGGCTGTAGACAAAAAAAAAAAGTTCTTAATGAGATTATTTCCAGAGTTTATGCACTAGATATATTTTAACACTGAAAGGAAATAGTTGTGGAGGTGGACCTTCCCTTTAAGCTATGAACGCATTGCATAGTATTCTGCTTATTATGGACTAAATTTTTTTTTATTAAAAAGGAAGAATAGGATTGTGTCAGATGCTTGAGTGCTGTCTAGGCTGGATAGGAGGAACAGAGTGAGATCTCTGCTGCAGTTTTCACCCGCCAGCCTTGAGGGCCAAATTACAAAGCAGCCCTGAGAAAATGCAGAACGGCAGCCATAATTAACGAGCCCTGCAAATATTATTTTACAACCATTTTTCTCCTAAATAGATAACTACTGAAGGATTTCATAATGAAGTATGTGATCCGAATGCACAAGGAAAAGTTTGAAGTCATTTGTAACATTTTTATGATTTTTTTTTCTTCCAGCAGGGCAAGTTGTACTGCTGATTTAATCATTTTTGATATCTGCTATATAAAAAAGCGATGGGGCTGTAGTCTTTGAAGTGGGAGATGTCTTTGTCTACTCAGATAATCGGCTTTCAAAGTCTCCGCACTTGTCATCCGCCGTGATTTGTTGCGTTTAGTGTTTTTACATTTTAGCATTTGCTTAATGCCAGGACAAGAAAGGGTGGATGAGACTATGGAGGGAGAGTGGAGGTATTTCTATTATTTACACGCTCAGGTTCTAATCTTTAAAGGGATGTGAAGTGTGAATTTCATTACAATTGCGCAGTGCAGGGACAAGGATTGTCTTGTGTTGGTGGCAAGGAGGGCCTGTTGTGGAGGAAAACGTTACCGTAACCCCAATGGATAATCGCTGATCTGGAAAAGGGAGGCAACAAGCTCAGATGATGAATCCTGCCGCCAAGGCTGATTGCGCTCTATGCGCCTGGCCCTGCCGTGGACCTTTGAAAGGTCAGAGCCTTCAATAGCTACAGATACACCCAGCATGCCGGCCGGGCCCGCTGGCAAGCTGACAGAACAAAGTGGTCTGCAGGGACCTGCAGAACTAGACAGAGAAAACCTCAGCTCATCCCGTCACTGTCCACTGGTGAAACTGGTGTGAAAGAAAGCAGATTATCAGCCCCCTGTCTGTGTGCCTTTAAGAAGCATAAGAGCATCCTTTCCCCTGGATGAGCACATCCTCTTTCATGTCTCAGACTTCAAAGGCTGCAGATTACAGCTTTTTTTTTTTTTTTTTTTGTATCTGAATGGAACGGCCTCTACCAGAGCCGGTGACAGAATCGGAATGTCAGCTACCTGGCCTTAGGTCTCCTCTGCCCAAGTATTGATGTAACCTTTGCAAACAGGTTCATTCAGTGGATTCATCTCGCCAATTGGCCTCTCGAAGAAAAGAATAGGAAGAATAAATAGGAAAGTGATATCTCGGCCGCTTGGTGTAGATCCATGCTGCTTGTTGCTCTATTTTTCTTTGACATATAAATCAGCGGTGCGATTATTAAATATGTCCTTCCCGCTGTAATGGCCGGAGCGCTCGGTGTCCATTTTATGTGTGCGCTATATATAGTGTTGTTGTTTTGTTTATTCCCTGCAGAGAGGGATATAAGGACACGTTCTCTACTCTGTGGCAGGCACATTATGCCCGAATGACCTGGCTGATCTCTTTGCACAATGTTCAGGTGAACAAAAAGCCCACAGTCACAGCTGAATAGTTTTATCATTGACGATAGTGTAGTTGGTGAAAGGATAGGGCCGGCAAAGAGAGCTTCTATTAACTGACATGGTAGCAAAGCTACTTAGTTGGCTGTAACATCTTTCTTGTTAGTGACTATTTAGAAGCAGCTTGTTAGACCTAGCGGTCTAGGCCAGAGTTCCCCCAGCAGGCCATATATAGAGGCTTTACTCACTATAAGGGTCACATGGTACATGGGCAAAAAACTCCCTAAAATAAACCTTTTAGGCCGGATTCACACGCTGTTAGACACCGGCCGGTGTCAGGGAAGATCATCCCGGCCAGTACTGCAGTCATCTAGAGCAGTGTTTCTCAACCTGCGGTACACATACCTTAGGTACGAGGCACAGATTGAGGGGGTACGTGTGAGGTGTAAAAAACAAACAAAAAACTTTTCATTTTGATGCCAATCACCACCTCTCCTGACACTACCCACCTGGTGACATGGGGGCTTGGTGATGCTGCTGGGGAATGGAAGGAGAGCGTGCACACAGCCTCAGGAGCATCACTGACTGGTCATCAGTAACCGCTCTAAGCCCACCCTCCCCTAGCTTCCCCGACCAGCCTCCTCCTTCCTGCTTCAGCAACCAGTCAGTTTGCACAAAAATCAGAGACTTCTTTGCTGATGTGCACCCTGCTCGCCATATGTGCGAGTGTGTGAGGGTAAGGCAAAGGGCAGAGGGGACATGGCCTCATCTTCTGCCTGATTTACCAGTGTAAAAATCTATACCTGGTCAGACTTGTAGATTTCACTAAATATAATTAGAGATGAGCGAACCTTGAGCATGCTCGAGTCCATCCGAACCCGAACTTTCGGCATTTGATTACCGGTGGCTGCTGAACTTGGATAAAGCTCTAAGGCTTTGTGGAAAACATGGATATAGTCATTGGCTGTATCCATGTTTTCCAGACAACCTTAGAGCTTTATCCAAGTTCAGCAGCCCCAGGTAATCAAATGCCGATCATTCGGGTTCGGATCCACTCGAACCCGAACCCGGTTCGCTCATCTCTAAATATAATAAAAGATGTGCACCTCTAAAAAAATCTGCCATGGGGCATGTCAGCAGGGGTTTAGGTAAGACTGGTATGCAGTGTTAGTGTAAGTATTTTTATAGCAGCCACTAAGGCTTCTTTAGCTAGGCTGCTGCATTTATAGGGATGGCATGACAGCTGGACTCCCATGTTAAATGCCATTAATCCTGGCGGTTTAACCCATTGTATGCATAATCACTAGAAAATAACTTAAAACTGTGCGAGAATCGAGGTAAGAAAATAACCTACATCCTCAGCGCCCCGTGTGCTATAGTGGCATATTAGCAGGTTAGATACATCTAACCTGATGATAGTTTCCCTTTAATGCCTCGCTGATCTCTGAGAATACAGTCAGTAGTATTTGTGAAAAAGTTTTCTTCTATAGATTATAAAATAATTAAGGTCACCTCTGTTTCAAATATTAGCCTATATAGTTATCTGTGGGGGCTTTTCTTTAGTTCACCTCAGGCAGCAGAGAGGCCTGATTCACCCATGACTACAGATCCCAGCAAATTCCCTATTAAACTGCTTGGGTATATGCAGGGATACCCACCACCATCTGTACTGTGCCCACCACAAGACCTGTGAACCACTGAACCACCTGTGTGTAGACTGATGGATTTCTCATATTATAGGTATTGTACATGAGTATATTAACTTAAAAACCCTAAAAGACCGCAGAACGTGCCGCAGTGATTCCCACCAGTCCTCTATTAACCTAGTCTGAGAGTCACCGGACCTAAAGATCCAGAGGAAGGCGAATAAACCCCCCGGAGACTTCTACCTCAGGGGGGGGGGGATTCCTTTCTGACCCCACAAGTGGCGATCGGATCTGATCTCAACTGGATCACAACTAGCCTGCTGTATATATATTATATAGGATGAGGAGACTCCACTCTGTAATGAATGAAAAACAGAGACATTAATGCTGCACAATATGTTGTCCCTATAGAAATAACTATCATTATTACATATACATCAATATTATATACAATACATGTCCTGCTCCTAACAGCTTACAATCTATATAGATCAGGAGACCTGCCCTTAAGAGTTTACAAGCTAATATTCACAATACATGTCCTGCCCACAGAGCTTACACTCTAATATACAATACATGTCCTGCCCACAGAGCTTACACTCTAATATACAGTACATGTCCTGCCCACAGGGATTACACTCTAATATACAGTACATGTCCTGCCCACAGAGCTTACACTCTAATATACAGTACATGTCCTGCCCACAGGGATTACACTCTAATATACAGTACATGTCCTGCCCACAGAGCTTACACTCTAATATACAGTACATCTCCTGCCCACAGAGCTTACACTCTAATATACAGTACATGTCCTGCCCACAGAGCTTACATTTAATATACAGTACATGTCCTGCCCACAGAGCTTACACTCTAATATACAGTACATGTCCTGCCCACAGAGCTTACACTCTAATATACAGTACATGTCCTGCCCACAGAGCTTACACTCTAATATATAATACATGTCCTGCCCACAGAGCTTACACTCTAATATACAGTACATCTCCTGCCCACAGAGCTTACACTTTAATATACAGTACATGTCCTGCCCACAGGGATTACACTCTAATATACAGTACATGTCCTGCCCACAGGGATTACACTCTAATATACAGTACATCTCCTGCCCACAGAGCTTACACTCTAATATACAGTACATGTCCTGCCCACAGAGCTTACACTCTAATATACAGTACATGTCCTGCCCACAGAGCTTAGGGCCCTATTCCACAGTAAAGATAATCGGCCGGATTAGCCCCATTTGGCCCGATTCGGCCGATTATCGTTCAGTGAAATAGAGAGAACGATCAGTCGATGATCGTGTCATCGGCTGATCGTTCATTTAGGGCCAGACCTAAAATCATTGTTCCCCAACCGCGCATCGCTACGGTTGAATAGTGGTGCACGTCGGGCGACCGAAGATTTGACAGCAGCAGCATCATCATACATTACCTGTCCAGGCTTCTCCGCGCTGTCTTTATCCCAGGGTCCCGTGCGCTCTATCTTCTGAATGGCCAGTCAGCTGACGGAGCGCTCAGCCAATCACAGGCCGGGACCGCCGCGGCCTGTGATTGGTTGAGTGTGGCCTGTCAGCTGACCGGCCATTCAGAAGATAGAGTGCGCGCGACCCTGGGATGAAGGCAGCGCGGAGAAGACCTACAGGTAATGTATTACTGCTGCTGCAAGGACATCAGTAACGATGTCCTTGCAGCCCTCGCTCAACGATCATCGGGCCGTGGAATAGGCCCAGTAAACGAGCAGCGATCTAGCAGATTGCTGCTCATTTACATCGTTGATCGGGCCGCCCTCGGCCCGTGGAATAGGACCCTTACACTCTAATATACAGTTCATGTCCTGCCCACAGAGCTTACACTCTAATATACTGTATATATCCTGCTCACAGAGCTTACAATCTAATATACAGTACATGTCCTGCACACAGAGCTTACACTCTAACATACAGTACATGTCCTGCCCACAGAGCTTACACTCTAATATACAGTATATATCCTGCCCACAGAGCTTACACTCTAATATACAGTACATCTCCTGCCCACAGAGCTTACACTCTAATATATAATACATGTCCTGCCCACAGAGCTTACACTCTAATATACAGTATATATCCTGCCCACAGAGCTTACAATCTAATATACAGTACATGTCCTGCCCACAGGGATTACACTCTAATGTACAGTACATGTCCTGCCCACAGAGCTTACACTCTAATATACAGTACATGTTCTGCCCACAGAGCTTACACTCTAATATACAGTATATGTCCTGCCCACAGAGCTTACAATCTAATATACAGTACATGTCCTGCCCACAGAGCTTACACTCTAATATACAGTACATGTCCTGCCCACAGAGCTTACACTCTAATATACAGTACATGTCCTGCCCACAGAGCTTACAATCTAATATACAGTACATGTCCTGCCCACAGAGCTTACACTCTAATATACAGTACATCTCCTGCCCACAGAGCTTACACTCTAATATACAGTACATGTCCTGCCCACAGAGCTTACAATCTAATATATAATACATGTCCTGCCCACAGAGCTTACACTCTAATATACAGTACATCTCCTGCCCACAGAGCTTACACTCTAATATACAGTACATGTCCTGCCCACAGAGCTTACACTCTAATATACAGTACATCTCCTGCCCACAGAGCTTACACTCTAACATACCTCCCAACTTTTGCAAAGAGCAAAGAGGGACATGTGCGCCGCGGTCCCCATAGCCACGCCCTCATAGCGACCCTCCATAGCCACGCCCCCATAGCGACCCTCCATAGCCACGCCCCCATATCAACCCTCCATAGCCACTCCCCTACAGTCACCACATGCTGCTGACTGAATAGTGCCCTATATAGTATCCAATCCCCCCAAAAATGCCCTATATAGTATCCAATCCCCCATTATAGTGCCCCACATAGTATCCAATGCCCCCATATAGTGCCCCACATAGTATCCAATGCCCCCATATATGCCCCACATAGAATCCAATCCCCCACATAGTGCCCCACATAGTATCCAATGCCCCCATATAGTGCCCCACATAGTAGCCAATGCCCCCATATAGAGCCCCACATAGTAGCCAATGCCCCCATATAGTGCCCCACATAGTAGCCAATCCCCATATAGTACCCCACATAGTAGCCAATCCCCCCATATAGTGCCCCACATAGTAGCCAATCCCCCCATATAGTGCCCCACATAGTAGCCAATCCCCCCATACAGTGCCCCACATAGTAGCCAATCCCCACATAGTGCCCCACATAGTAGCTAATGCCCCCATATAGTGCCCCACATATTATCCAATCCCCCATATAGTGCCCCACATAGTAGCCAATGCCCCATATAGTGCCCCACATAGTAGCCAATCCCCATATAGTACCCCACATAGTAGCCAATCCCCCCATATAGTGCCCCACATAGTAGCCAATCCCCCCATATAGTGCCCCACATAGTAGCCAATCCCCCCATACAGTGCCCCACATAGTAGCCAATCCCCACATAGTGCCCCACATAGTAGCTAATGCCCCCATATAGTGCCCCACATATTATCCAATCCCCCATATAGTGCCCCACATAGTAGCCAATGCCCCCATATAGTGCCTTACATAGTAGCCAATCCCCCATATAGTGCCCACATAGTAGCCAATCCCCCCATATAGTGCCCCACATAGTAGCCAATCCCCATATAGTGCCCCACATAGTAGCCAATCCCTCCATATAGTGCCCCACATAGTAGCCAATCCCCCATAGAGTGCCCCACATAGTAGCCAAACCCCCATAGAGTGCCCACATAGTAGCCAATGCCCCCAAATATGCCCCACATAGTAGCCAATGCCCCCATATATGCCCCACATAGTTGCCAATCCCCCATATATGCCCCACATAGTAGCCAATCCCCCATATATGCCCCACATAGTAGCCAATCCCCCATATATGCCCCACATAGTAGCCAATCCCCCATATAGTGCCCCACATAGTAGCCAATCCCCCATATAATGCCCCACATAGTAGCCAATGCCCCCATATAGCGCCCCACAGAGTAGCCAATCCCCCCATTAGTGTGGCCCCAGCGGAAAAAAAACAGTAACTCACCTGTCCGCCGGTCCCAGCAGCTCCTCTCCCGGCAGAGCGCGCACTCCCGTCATCCTCCGGGGCGGACAGCGGGGTACAGAGACACTGACTGTGCCGGAAGTGACCTGCAGCCTCTATATGAATTACTTCCTGTACAGTCAGTGACTCTGTACTCCGCTGCCCGCCCCGGAGGATGACGGGAGTGCGCGCTTTGCCGGGAGAGGAGCTGCTGGGACCGGAGGACAGGTGAGTTACTGGTTTATTGTTTTTTTTCGCTGGGGCCACATATATTGCGGGACACGGGGGGCCTTTCCGTGACTGCGGGACAGAACCCCGAAAACGGGACTGTCCCGCGAAATCCGGGACGGTTGGGAGGTATGCTCTAATATATAATACAATCTCTGCTCCTAGGAGCTCACAGAGTAACACAGGCCCTCCTCTTAAGAGCTTACAGGCTTATATTTAGTACATGACTACATGTCTGCCCCGAGGAGCTTACAATCTAATGTACACTACAATACCCCACTCCTAAGAGCTTGCACTGCAATGTACCATACAGATGTCACCAGTGTTATCATGAACACGACAAAGCATTTCATGGTAACACAAGCTACATGTGTAGAGGCCCTGCTCCCCGCAGGAGCTTACAATCTAATATACAACCTACCACACGGCAGACATACAACAGAGAGGAGGCTGTATACACAAGAACAGCCATTATAAAAGGGTTTTCCAGGGAATGATGGCCAATGCTGTGTACAGACCATGACTTTCCTTGGAAAACCCCTTTAAGGCCATGTTCACACGTGTGCCCAGATGGGGTGTTTACTAAACTTATTTTAGCTCTACGTGTGAACAAGGTCTAAGTGAAGAGCTCCCTACCTGGACGTGTCTTCTCCAAGCTGCCAACCTGTAAATAACAGCAGAAGCCTCAGCTACAACTGTATATTCCGCACCATGTGTGACATCATGAGCCTTGTGCTTGTGATGTCATCATAACTGCTGCTGTTGTTTATGTATCAAGCTTACAATCAGTGATAAGTGCTCAGCTGTGATTGGTTGCTATGGGCAACAAAGGACACTAGTGCTCAGCTGTGATTGGTTGCTATGGGTAACAAAGGACATTAGTGCTCAGCTGTGATTGGTTGCTATGTGTAACAAAGGACATTAGTGCTCAGCTGTGATTGGTTGCTATGGGTAACAAAGGACATTAGTGCTCAGCTGTGATTGGTTGCTATGGGTAACAAAGGACATTCCTACTGTAATCATAGTATGTGCTGATGTGAAGGATAAAAACAATGGGGGAGATTTATCAAACATGGTGTAAAGTGAAACTGGCTCAGTTGCCCCTAGCAGCCAATCAGATTCCACTTTTCATTCCTTACAGACTCTTTGGAAAATGAAAGGTGGAATCTGATTGGTTACTAGGGGCAACATGTTTGATGAATCTCCCCCAATTAGTCCATCGCATAATCTAATAAGGAGTGTGTGTGGAGGGGGGGGGGGGGGGGGGGGGGTTCTTAGAAACACTTAACATTTTCACAGGTAAAATGCCGATCCATACTGGGGCCCCCGAGCACCTGTCTTCCATCACAAATCTTCCCTACAGCCGAGTAGGAAAGAGGACCTTTGAGTCTGAAGGACCTTTGATGATGTCACGGGTCATGTGATCGGACACATGACCTGAGGGCAGCAGGTAGGCTCTGCAAACTAAGTGTCCTGTATGTGCTGGTTCTTCTACTTGTTTTGTGTATAGAGGTCCTGCTGTAATATATCTATATCTATTACAGCAGGATATATATATATATATATATATATATATATATATATATATATATATATATATATATATATTACAGCAGGACCTCTATACACAAAACAACTAGATATCTGTATCTATCTATCTATCTATCTATCTATCTATCTATCTATCTATCTCCTATCTATCTATCTATCTATCTTCTATCTATCTATCTATCTATCTATCTATCTATCTCCTATCTATCTATCTATCTATCCCCTATCTATCTATCTATCTATCTATCTATCTATCTATCTATCTCCTATCTATCTATCTATCTATCCCCTATCTATCTATCTATCTATCTCCTATCTATCTATCTATCTCCTATCTATCTATCTATCTATCTATCTATCTATCTATCTATCTCCTATCTATCTATCTATCTATCTATCTATCTATCTATCTATCTATCTATCTATCCCCTATCTATCTATCTATCTATCTATCTATCTATCTCCTATCTATCTATCTATCTATCTATCTCCTATTTATTATCTATCTATCTCCTATCTATCTATCTCCTATCTATCTCCTATCTATCTATCTATCTATCTATCTATCTATCTATCTATCTATCTCCTATCTATCTATCTATCTATCTATCTATCTATCTATCTATCTCCTATCTATCTATCTCCTATCTATCTCCTATCTATCTATCTATCTATCTATCTATCTATCTATCTATCTATCTATCTATCTCCTATCTATCTATCTATCTATCTATCTATCTATCTATCTATCTCCTATCTATCTATCTATCTATCTATCTATCTATCTATCTATCTATCTATCTATTTCCCTATCTCCTATCTATCATATGAACATGGTGAGACCTCTAGTTCTCCTATATTCAGGCCCTGCAGTGATATACAGTGTGTGTGTGTGTGTATATATATATATATATATATATATATATATATATATATATATATATATATATATATACACACACACTGTATATCACTGCAGGGCCTGAATATAGGAGAACTAGAGGTCTCACCATGTTCATATTATAAATAAATATATATATATATATAATGCTGGTGCTGCTAGTTCTCTAGTATACAGCTCCTGCTCTGTGTGTGTGTATGTATATACACACACACACACAGAAGGAGCTGTATACTAGAGAACTAGCAGCACCAGCATGATATATATATATAATCCTGTGACTGGGTCTGACTCCTCCAGAGTCCTGACTACTGCAGAGATCAGGAGATACAGGAGGAGAAAGATATGCAGCAGCCGCATGTTTCTTCTGCTGCAAATCTTTCCTCGCCTGTCTCTCCATGATTTGCTCCTCAAAGGGGCCCGCCGAGGCTCTGTCGCCCAAGGGCCCACAAAAAGCTGGAGCCGGCCCTGACTGTATCTATTTGTAAGGAGGATGTAGCTGGCTACATGGGGACTTACCTGGCTGCAGGGGGCATATCTCACTCCAGGGGACAAAGGTGGTTGCAGGGGGGCATACCTGGCTAGGTGACATCTGGCTGCAGAGGACATATCCTATTGCAAGAGGCATATTTGGCTCCATGGGACATATCTGACTGGAAGGGACATACCTAGCAGAAAGGGGCAAATGTGACTGCAGGGCATACCTGGCAACAAGGGACTGATCTGGCTGCAGTGGGGTACATGGTTGTATGTGTCATACCTGGGGGGCACATCTGGCTGCAAGATGCATACCTGCTACTGGGGGCCTTTCTGTCTAAAGGGGGTATGTCTGGGTACAGGAAGCATTGCATCTAGACACTGGGTGGGCATTATTACTGGCCACAGGCGCTGTTATTATTGCGAAGGGGGGGGGGGTTAAAAATGGCTACAGGGGGCATTATTATTTGACATTACTTGTCACATTGTTATATGAGGATCTCATCTGGGAATCAATTACTGACAGAGACTTTATCCCCTTAGTGACCGCCATGCTGCCTTTTCACGGCGGCCACTAATGGGCTTTATTCCGATGCGTACGCCTTTTAACGGCGTACGCATCGGAACGAACTGCCGCCCGGCGGCGGCAGCAGAGTGGGGGATCAGAGCGGACCGCTGACACCCCCCCCCCCCCCCCCCCCCCCCCCCCTGAAACTGCCCGGAGCGGAGGATTCTTCACTACTGGCAGTTTAACCCGTTAAATGCCGCTGTCAAACAATGGCAGCGGCATCTAACGGGTTCCGGTCGGCGCCGTGGGTCACTTACACGATCGCGATGTCCCGCGGCGCCGTCCGGTCCTCCGATGTCTCCATGGTGATCCCGGGGTCCTAATGAAGGTCCCCGGGGTCACCATGGAGATTCCTGATGCTGACAGGGGTGGCTGTGGCTATTGCCTGTCAGCATGAGGCATGATACAATACATTGCAGTACATCAGGTACTGCAATGTATTGTATCAGTGATCAAAGTATTTTACACTAGTGTACAGTAATGTACACTAGTGTAAAAGTAAAAAAGTGAAAAAAAGTGTGCACCAAACACAACACAGCCCCCCCCAGCTCCCCCAATAATAAAGATGCATTACATTCCCTATACCCAATAAAACGTGACATAAAAGTGATCAAAACCACAAATCCTATACATATTTGGTATCGTTACGTCCGTAACGACCCAATCTATAAAGCATATATCAATAATTGTACCGTACGACCTGCGTTACCTGCGTTACATATATTGGGGTGAGTTTTCTCCCCTCTTTCTTGTGAAATTAAGAAATTTCAAACTAAATGAACATATTTTTGGAAAAATTAAATTTTTTCATTTTTACCGTCTTCTTTTGAATACTTTCCTCTAATACCTGTGGGGTCAAAATGCTCACCACACCACAATATGAATTCTTTGAGGGGTGTACTTTCCTAAATGGGGTGACTTATGGGGGGGTTTCACTCTGCTGACACTACAGGGGCTCTGCATACGCACCTGGCGCTCAGAAACTTCTTCAGAAAAATCTGCACTGAAAATGCTAATTCACGCTCCCTTCCTTCTGAGCCCTGCTGTGTGCCCATACAGTGGTTTATGCCCACGTATGGGGTACCTTTATACTCAGGAGAACCTGCGTTACATATATTAGGGTGAATTTTCTCCCTTGTTCCTCGTGAAATTGAGAAATTTCAAACTAAACAAACATTATTGGAAAAATTCTATTTTTTCATTTTTACTGTCTTCTTTTGAATACTTTCCTCTAATACCTGTGGGGTCAAAATGGTCACCAGACCCCAAGATGTATTTTTGAGGGGTGTACTTTCCAAAATGGGGTGACTTTTGGGGGGGGGGGGGGGTTATTCTGACACTATAGGGGCTCTGCAAATGCACCTGGCGCTCAGAAAATTCTTCAGCAAAATCTGAACTGGAAATGCTAATTGTCGCTCCTTCCCTTCTGAGCCCCGCTGTGTGCCCATACAATGGTTTACGCCCACATATGGGGTACCATTGCGCTCAGGACAACCTGCGTTACAAAAGTCGGGGTGCATTTTCTCTCATGTTTATTATGGAAATGAGATACTTTAATCATAACAAATATATTATAGGAAAATTTCTATTTTCCATTTTTTTCTGGCCTAATTGTGAATACTTTCCTCCAGCCCCTGTAGGGTTAAAATGCTCATTATACCCCTAGATTAATTCTTTAAGGTGTCTAGTTTCCAAAATGGGGTCACTTATGGGAGTTTCCAGTATACAAACCTCCTAAATCAACTTAAAAAAAGAACTGGACCCTAAAAAAAATCAGTTTTGGAAATTTTATGAAAATTTTATAATTTGCTCATACACTTCTAAGCCCCGTAACACCCTAAAAAAGTGAAATATGTTTACGAAATGAAGCCAGAATAAAGAGGACATATTGATAATGTGACTTACTAACTAATTTATGTGATATGACTTTCTTTTTTTAGAAGCAAAGAATTTCAAAGTTCGTAAAGTGCAAATTTTTCATGATATTTTGATGTTTTTCACAAAAAACACACAAGACAGTGACCAAATTTTGCCACTAACATAAAGTACCATATGTTAGGAAAAAACAGTCTCAGAATTGCTAGCATACGTTAAAGCATCACTGAGCTATAAGCGCATACAGTGAGACAGGTCAGATTTTGAAAAAGGAGCCTGGTCATTAAGGTCCAAATAGGCTTGGTCCCTAAAGGGTTATACAGAGCATATAGCGGCAGTGTGATCTTGGCCTTGAATTGGGGTACCTTAGGGGGAAAACGGCTGAAGCATCTTTATCACATGAGGGTTCTTGTCTTGAAAAGGTTGAGAAACACTGATCTAGACGTTTGGAGCCCCCCAAAGCAAGTCGGAGCACAAAGCAGGTAATGTATGCTCCAGTCAGCTTGGGGGTTAACGGGGCTGTCACTTACATACTCACAGCATGATGACATTGCCGCTGCCAGTATGTACTCTCATAGAAACTAAAAGACAAGGGATCCACAGGGGATTTCGGATCTGGTACGTGTAAATCATTAAGGAAAGAATTAAAGGGGTGCTCCAGGTTGTCAGAAAGTTATACACATTTGTAAGTGACTTTTTTAAAACAAAAAAAAACACTTTAAGTCTTCTTGTACTTATTAGCTGCTGTATGCCCTGCAGGAAACGGTGTATTATTTCCAGTAGGATACTGTGCTCTCTTCTGACACCTCTGTCCATGACAGGAACTGATCAGATCAGTAGCAAATCCCCATAGAAACCTCTCCTGCTCTTGACACTTCCTGATATAAACAGAGGTGGCGGCAGAGAGCACTGTGGGCATACAGCAGCTGATAAGTACTGGAAGACTTGAGATTTTTAATAAAGAAGTGATATATAAATCTGTATAACTTTTTAACACCAGTTGATTTCAAAACATTTTGTTATCCTAAGCCCCCCTTAATGACTATTTCCTGTTGGATCCATTTCTTTCCAAGTCTGACACCAACCTTAAAAATAGATTTCAAAAAGATCTTCCTAGATTGTCAGTGAATGGATGGAATAGGAATCAATTCAATTAGTATTTTTAAAGCAATTGGATCACAAAGCATTACCAAGCCTGTGGTGTATGCATTATTTGGTATTGTAGTTAACAATGACAAGGTGACATACTAAGACACACTCATATATTGATTTACTTTGCACACAGTGACGTGCACAGATTTCACAGTTTCACTATGTAAAAGCTGCAATTGAAGTGAGAACCATATCATCAATATTACAATGAATGAGTCACTGTAGTGGTGCTGATGAACACGTATTAATTAATAGTAAATCGCGTTGAGACATTTTTAGACAATTTATTGTATTATCTTTCCCCTCCCTACTATTATTATGGCTTGTATAAATTCAGTGTAAAAAAAAATAGGCATCCAAATACTCTATTAGTCCAAAACCACCGCAACATAATCTGCCATTTTACAAAAAGCAGAAAATGGCAGAGACATCCAGTCGTTCAGTTATACATATATACACAGGAGGGGGATTTTAAAGGGAACCAATCACACTAAAAACGGCCATAAAGCTAAGGAATCGCGCTGGTACAGCATGCTTCCCAAACATACCCCTGTACCCTGCCCATACCATGTACGTATAAACCGCAAAGTTAGTTTAATTATCTCCTGCACTTTATGTAAATTACCAGCCAAGTAGTCATGGTGAGCGGGTGGCTTGTTCAAGTAGTCATAGTGGGCGGGTGGCTTGTTCATCTAGTCACGGTCCTGGGAGGGCTCTGGTGCTGTAATCACGCCCCTCTGGAAAAGAACTGCATCCTGATGTCACCTGGGGGGACCGGCATTGCACGTCGGCCGCACCAGCGGGAGAACACACTGCTGTACTACGCCGCACAGTCTCAGTATAGCAGCATCTATTCCCGCTGTACTGCGCATGTGCAGCATAGTAAAGCCATTGGCGTGGCCGACGTGCAATGCCTCCCCCCGGGTGACGTCAGCATGCAGTTCTTTTCAACACGCCCAGAGGGGCGTGATTACATTGACAGAGCCCGTCCAGGACCTAGTGACTAGATGAACAAGCCACCCACCCAACATGACTACTTGAACAAGCCACCCGCCCAACATGATTACTTGAACAAGCCACCCACCCAACATGACTACTTGAACAAGCCACACGCCCAACATGACTACTTAGCAGGTAATTTACATACAGTGCAGGATATAATTAAACTAACTTTGCGGTTTATACGTACATGGTAGCCAGGGTACAGGGGTATGTTTGGGAAGCGTGCTGGGTGATGTACCCGCACGTTTCCTTAGCTTTATGGTCATTTTTAGCGTGATTGGTTCCCTACCAATCTACTCCAGCTCCGAACTGAATTACGAAGCCACACCTCCTCCTGCTCTTAGCCCTGCCCACCATCCTGCCCTCTCTTGGTGTGAGTGGCATAGATGCCTGGGGCACAGCATGCTAACTTTCCTCTTTATTTTGGGCTTTCTTCTTGAAGATATACTTTAAAAAGTCAATTTTACCAGTCTGATAGTCCAACAAGCAAACACAAAGCACTCTATGAGCACATGAGATAAGTAGACATAATATGAATGTTGAAAAAGATATTTGGCAATACTTAAGGATTTGTTCATGCATAAATTTAAAAATAATTTAAATGATATGAATTTATATCAATTTCAGCCAGCTTTTCAGTTTGTGATCATGTTGATTGGCACAAAGATTATTGTTATTCTGTGGGGCTCTGTGGGACTCAATGGAAATTGATATTCTGAAACTTATTTCTGCCATGTCTGCTACTGTATATCTTCTCTAGCAACTGAAATGTTTATTTTTATTTTTTTCTTACACATGAAGGGGGTTACATTTTTTTGCCTCCTCCCCCCTCCGTAGACTCGCTTTGCTTGTAACTTGATTCCTTAGTTAGCTTTATGATGGTACTGAGCTTATTTTTCAGAGTGAAAGACAATAGCTTAGCAAAAATTGGGAGGGGAGAGATAAGATGCTTGATAACAGGAGAAGGAGGCATTTTTGTCTGATAAGATATATTACAAAGTTCTTATATGCACTTGTACTATTGATCTTTGCAGTGTGTGTTGATACGCCTATTTGTCATTAAGAAATGGTCTTTGATTTAAAAAAAATTGTGAACTTTTGGTGTGTTTTTTCTAATTTTCATGTTACTATCTGTTATAAAATAATAAAAAATACTTGCATTTTTCAGTCTGGCCACTAGGCCTATCAATAAGCTAAGGCTTTCTGTTCTGTACTGATCACTTTCTAGCACTATGTTCACATACTATGAAAGGTGAAAATAGAAATACAAAGAAGCTGAAGCTCACAGGTCCCCCACCTTGTAGAATGTCACAGGTCACAGAGCATGTCCATAAAATATTCCCATTCTAGAGAATAGGGTCTGGGTCCTTCTATTGTGTCAATGTTCATCGGGCTTGCTGTAAAGCATATCTCTAAGTGACGTTTAAAAACAGCTCAGGAAAATTGGCTGCCTCCAGAACAATGTACAAAAAATGAAATTTTAAAAATTCCAACCAAAAATGAAACGGATTAGAAAAAATATTTCCATAAATCAGTAAATATATTCCAGATCAAAAACTAAAACTGCATAAACTTGGTGCAGAAGGGTAAAAGCTGTAACGTGATGAGACCACTTGTGGGTTTTCTTTAGGTATGGCAGACTTGGTGATCATGATGGATATAATCCCCATTAGGGTATGTTCACACTGAGGCGAATATTCAGCAAGGAATTCCAGAGGAAAGTTTTCTGCTTGAAATACCTCACCTATTCATATCTGGCAGAATAGGAGCGGAATTCGAGTGGAATGCAAGCGGAATTCAAGCCCTATTGACTTCTGTAGGATTCCTCTAGCCGAATCCGCCCAATGAATTGACATGTCAGACGGAAAGCTGATCCGTGGTGAAATTTTCAGCGAGGAAATTCCGCAGTGTGAAAGAAGAAGCGGAAAGCCCATTAAAGTCAATGTACATTCACAATGTACCTTTTTTACAGGCAGAATATTGGGCGGATTCCGCATGCATTTTGCCAGGGAATTCACTAAATTTCCACTCGTTTTCCTCATTGTGAACATACCCTTACCAAGAAACAGGCAAAAACTATTGGAGGGCTAGAAAGGCTCACAGAGACTGATGATTTTACTGATTTTGATATTTTTTGTGTCTGTAGTAGCTATAGTTTATAATAAATGTAAAGTAGAAGCAGAGATAAGCGGCATGGCTGACTCAGTTTGGACAAGCGTTCTTCTGGGACACGGAGAACGTTTACATAGTGTCATTTAACCTCTTTCCAAACTCCACTTGGAATTGTAGTTTTTGTTCTTTGCTCAGTGGAGTCAGCAGAGCAGCAGCAGCGGATCCCCCCTCCCTCCTGCTCTCTTCCACTCCTGGTAAATCTTCTGGGACTGGATTAAATTGCATTAGGTGAGGGGGTTAGACAGACAGCAGTGTTCCTGCCTCGTTAGTGGCTGCCGGGATCCGCCATTAATATTTATAGCCCCGTGTTAATATGAAATCTTAGTTTGACTGAGTGTTGCACGGCCTTTTTCAACCAGCTGAATCTCCGAACGTGAGAAGAATCTCCCCAGCTGCCAAATACACGGGCAGATACATGTCCCATGTGTGCACTCTTATGCCCACCCCTCTCTTACACATGGGCATGGCTCATGATCAATCATACCGCGCCACAACAACTTCTGCATCGCTAAAGGAAGCTTGACATTGATACTTGTATTTGCTGCAGTGAAGGAGGCTTGAAGGTGCAAGCTCTGCTACACTGTGCCAATACGTTTTTGTAGGGCAAAGCCATGGCAACCACCGCATTGTGCCCAAGTGTTACGCTGATTGATCATAGATAGGTTTTTTAAGTTCTGCATCCATGTGCGCATAATAACAATAGGATAGTGCCGGAATCTAGAGAATGAACTCAGTGGACCCAGACCCTCTTTTATCCAGTCAAGTATACAATTTTAATATGTATGATGCATTGCTACATTTCAAATGAGGTCAGCACACTAAAGCTGCCCGAGCAGTCTCAGTCCTTGAAGGCCGCAAACAGGCCAGGCTTTTAGAAGTCTCTAATTACCATGCAATTAGCCCGGCTGTAATTATCGCTAGAACCAGCCACTCTTTGCCTTGAAAAGACTTGGTGCCGCTCACCATTACCCCAGCAGGCAAGCAAAAAACTATGATCTCATTATTATTATTTTTTTTTATACATACATAGTCCATATGATTGAAGAGCTGAATTTCTTGGCGGAAATGCCTCCTGCTTTGGTTCAATATAAATATACTTCATTGTTTAATACCAATTGTAGAGAGAATACTCTTTAAAAAAAAAAAAAAAAAAAAAGAACAGGAATTATTCAAAGTGACATTCTTGTTCTACGCCCCCTAATGTAGTCGCTCATATCGCTCTACATCATAAGTGGGCCTAACAACTTAATTTCCTTACCCACACATATACACATGCCTGTGCCAAATGACTTAGAAGACAAATAACCTTGTACTGTAGATCAGAGTTTTAGCAATATATTGTTCAAGCTTACTACTTCTATTAAACAAATATAACAAATTCTAATTAGAGTTACTGTGTAGGTGCCATACACAAAGTGTACCTGGAATCTGAAGACCCTAATACACACTAGATTAGCCAAACCCACTAGTCAGCGGGACCGAGCATGCCCATGGCAGACAATGTTGGGAACAAGAATGATCGTCAATATTGAACTTCAACTGCTTGATATTTTTTCTCGGGGAGATAAGCTTCTGCCAAGATGTGTTTAGTTAACAGCTATTTTATGTGTGTGACTTAAACGGGGGATTTATCATCCCTGGGCACAGACTGCAAAAAGTTGCAAAAAATTAAAAGTGTGCTGATAAAATAAAGATATGTATGTAGTGCTGATGGTATACCTACAATTCAAGGTGATTTTCTTTTTACACTGTACCTGAATAAGGTTTGTTAAAGTGACTCTTGTACAGACGGATAGCTGCTTTTAATCTGAGATCTGTCCTGGGGTCTGTTAGGCAGGTATTGTTCTAAAAAAACAACTTGTCTGAACACTGCACATGTGTTGGATCATTATGGCACCTGTGCAGTGTTCAGACAAGTGATGAATAGGAGAAATCTTGCAGGGTGTGTTCCTGTGATGAAGAGGGCAGGGAATAGGGACGGAGAGGCGTCACAGGCCTAGGGCATGGGTACTCTAGGCAAGTTGTTTTTTAGGACAATAACTACATCACCTGCCGAACGGACCCCAGGACAGATCTTGGATTAAAAGCAGCTATTCAACAGTAAAAGCAGATTGTGGGTACAGAGTTGCCTTAAAACCTTCTTTAGGCTGGAAATACACCGAACAGTAACTTCACATAGGAAATAATGTAAATGTGTGTAATTGGTTCCAGCACCCACCTATAATTACCTAGAGTACCCATATATTACATTGAAAAGTGCCCAGTTAAATCACTGCAGACAAGAAATGTTTAACAAAACCAGCAATTATAGTACAGTAGTCACCAACTCCTCACTCATCTTTTACTGTATAGTGCTACCCCCCCCCCTCCCCAGCACTGTAATGGATGGAAGATGGTGGTCCACTGACTGTACTACTACTGTACAGTATATGCACTCCAGCAGTCTACAGTACAGGATGGGAGATGGTAGTGCACTGACTGTACTACTACTGTACTGTATATGCACTCCAGCAGTCTTATACGGTACAGGATGGGAGGTGGTGGTCCACTGATTGTACTACTACTGTACAGTATATGCACTCCAGCAGTCTTATACAGTATGGTACACTGACTGTACTACTACTGTACTGTATATGCACTCCAGCAGTCTTACACAGTACTGTACAGGATGGGAGATGGTAGTGCACTGACTGTACTACTACTGAACTGTACTACTACTGTATATGCACTCCAGCAGTCTTATACAGTGCAGGATGGGAGATGGTGGTGCACTGACTGTACTACTACTGTACAGTATATGCACTCCAGCAGTCTTATACAGTACAGGATGGGAGATGGTGGTGCACTGACTGTGCTACTACTGCACTGTATATGCACTCCAGCAGTCTTACACAGTACTGTAATGGATGGGAGATGGCGGTGCACTGACTGTACTACTGTACTGTATATGCACTCCAGCAGTCTTATACAGTACAGGATGGGAGATGGTGGTGCACTGACTGTACTACTACTGTACTGTATATGCACTCCAGCAGTCTTATACAGTACAGGATGGGAGATGGTGGTGCACTGACTGTACTACTACTGTACTGTATATGCACTCCAGCAGTCTTATACAGTATGGTACACTGACTGTACTACTACTGTACTGTATATGCACTCCAGCAGTCTTACACAGTACTGTACAGGATGGGAGATGGTGGTGCACTGACTGTACTACTACTGTACTGTATATGCACTCCAGCAGTCTTATACAGTGCAGGATGGGAGATGGTGGTGCACTGACTGTACTACTACTGTACTGTATATGCACTCCAGCAGTCTTATACAGTGCAGGATGGGAGATGGTGGTGCACTGACTGTACTACTACTGTACTGTATATGCACTCCAGCAGTCTTATACAGTAGTGTACTGTATGTAAAGCCTCACCACATACAACCCACGCTCACAAAAACGTTTGGATACCTAGCAAAGTGCCCGCTCCACCCACTATGCATATTCACATATGCATAGTAATGGGTCTCGTAATGACGCATGTGCAGGAGAGACCTCGCAGAAGAGACTACTGCTTCTGGCGCATCATCCCTGACATCCGGGGACTAGAAAAAGATGCTGAGCAGGGATTCTTCTCAGCCCGGACACGGGGAGAAGTGCGCATGTGCCGGAAGCAGCTGTCTCTTCTGCGAGCTCTCTCCTGCACATGTTCTGTTACGAGACCCATTACTACGCTTATATGAATATGCATAGTGGGTGGAGCGGGCAGGGCAGGCTGGACAGGCCGAGGGGGGTAATCCTAATGCCCACAGTGCTTCTAAAACCCCTATTTGCATATTTTCTTCCATCAAAAAACCTGGGAATGGTGGGACGCAGGGAAACCTCTGTTACAGCAGTGCGGACATAAAGTAAAGAGCTGCTGGGGGATATCAGCAGGTTTGTCTGCTGATATGATGTTATTATGGCATGTAGGTCACATATAATGATAAAGATATGAAGGTCTTCTCTGTTCCGTGGATCTAGACCACCACCAAGAGTAAAGTTCTCAGATCTATATATCCAATATAATATAATTCAGTCAAGTAGGTTGTTTCCGGGGAGATTCTGCTCCAGAAACCAGGTGTCTTATTCTCACAGATGGCATCCAAGTCAAAGGGTTGGGGGAAGGGTATCTGCAGGGATTTCGTCTAGTGACCTGTGCTTAAGATAGTCCGTGTTCAAACGATCATTTCTTCTTCACTGTTAAAAGGAATGTAATTTATTCATGTAACATCTTATTGTATCTTCTTCTGATACTGTGAAGCATAACGTCTGTTATACTTTGTCATTGTTTTATGTTTAAAAACTTTAAATAAAAGGAAATCTAACTATTTCTAGACCGCCGAACGACCAGTTGATCCGCAGTGGTCCTGCACGGATGTTCCAGAATGTCCTTGCTGAGTCTGCAGCTGCATAGAGGTCATACAGCTGTAGGAGAGGATAGACGGTGGTCAGACAGTCAGATTCTCTGGACAGAAGGCAGAAATGGTTTATTATTGCCCTGGCCTCTAATTGTTCTGCAGTATACAAGGTGCTCTATGATGCAGCCATGGTGCTTCCTGCTTTAAGGAGCTGCTGGGTCTTTGTAGTGAGTGTAGAGGGGCTGTATTCTCTCTCCTAATGCACAGCTACAAGCAACGGGCAGCAGAAGCAATGGCACCTGACTTTAAGGTACTAAGGCACTGAATTCAAAATGGAAGTAATTTAGAAAAATTATTATCATGGACAGGGTCATTTTTTCATAAAACTTTACAGGTACACTTTAGGTAGCTTGAATGTTTCCAGATATATTTCATATTTCATTATTTTAAAAAGTTTTTTTTTCTTTAATGTTTGCCATGGGGGAGTCATCAAGGGTTTACATTTTAAAATAACACAGCACCTGCCCCCCCCCTCTCAAATCAAAGTGCAGAATTACTTAAAGAGAAACAGAATGGAAGACTTATAGTGATACTGTCACCCCCTTTCTGTATAAGGACTTCTGTACACAGCTGTAAAGCCTAAATTCTGCCGTTTTCATACCTTCCTTTATAATAGATTTCTTGGTGGTTCGTCCAGTGAAAAATGTTTTCTATCGTTGGCGGATCGTGTCACCTGGATGGGGCTTTACGTAGGCCCCGCCCCTCTGTGACGTCATCTGCGTCTAGGCCCTGCCCCCTAGACTCTGGAGCTGGTGTCGATTTTTTTTTTTCAGCAACATGCGCCTGTCCAGTCGGCTTTACTACGAGGCTTAAATGGGGGTGGAGCTTTATTCAAGACTGGCAGACAAGTATGGCAGTCTTGATAAATGTCCCCTATATTCTTACCTTCATTTGCCGTTTTCATGAAATCTTCAGTTTAACCAATATGTAAATTAGTTGGTTTGGTGCAATGGGGGGTTGGTCTAGCGCCCTCAATGCACAGATCACCCCCTCCTCTTGTCATGTTCATTGCCGCTGTGCAGTGTTGAACGCCAGAATGACATCACTGCAGAGCGACGTCTCAATATTCATGAGGATTGGTGTCAGAATTCTTACTGGATTTAATACCTTACCAACCAAAGAGATTGTGAGAAGGTTCGACAGTCGCTGTTGTTTTTTCCAGGTGTTTTAGACAATGAGGTCACTTTTATTACTAATATCTGTAGCATATTCTCTAGTCTGGCTCAGGGCATCATGTCGAGGGACGCACGCCATACTCATAATAATATATGCAAAACAAGCTAACACAAATCAACCTGCCTGACATAATTCCTTAAGTAAACACTTAATATGTTCCGCTATGTAAATGACTAAAGAAGTTGATTAAATATTTATTTTTAGGATTTGCTAACAGCTACAGTATAACATCAGCCTGAAAGGGGGACCATGCTGAAATACTCACTGCGGTATATGACTATATAGTTACGGTGTTAATGTGTGAATATTTTCAGTGCCTACTATGTAATAGATGCTTTTGTTTGGTGTTCATTTGCATTTAGATTTTTTTCATATTCCTGTGCCTATCATGTGTGTAAAATGTGATTCACATAATCCAAGAATATTGCTCCTTGTATAAAGACGTTTAATTAAATAGAGCTTTACATATGTCATTAAAAGGACATCTGCCATAGAGCATTTTATCTCCTGTATGTAAGAAGCAAGGTCTTTCTCAGAGCAAAACCTCATTTTAATGGAAAGCCAGACTGTTATTCAGCCGACTGCCTGGGTCCTAATGGTCAGTGGCAGAGGAAATGTAGCATTACGTGGCCACCTTACAAATACATAGGCAACCATATAAAGGGGTTATCCAAAATAAACAAAAAAAAAAATTATAACTCCAAAAAAAAATTATTACTCCTGTCCTCAGGTTGTGTATGGTATTGCAATTCAGCTCTATTAACTTTAATGGAACTGAGCTGAAATACTATAACCGAACTAAGGACAAGATTGGTTCCATTTCTGGAAGAAAGCCGACATGTCTTTGTTAGCTTGGATAACCTCTTTAAGTGGATCATGGTGGAGCTCCAGTTATGGGATTGGACTTTGATGTTGTGACTATTTTCTACATGTTGACATGTTACCAGGATGCAGTTAGCAGCCAGAACTTGGACACTATCAGAGTGGTAGTTATGGAGGGTCGGGCAGGTGACTAGGCTTTTACGTCATCCTGACCCCTTTAAAAAAATGTTCCTTCCACTAGACAACCCCTTTAATGAATTTCTTGGCCTGTCCAAATAGTAGCCCTCTGTTCTGGTTTACCCAGCAAAAACCAGCAGGGTCTTTGGGGAGGGGACTGCTCTTTGACTTCCATATGTACTAGTAGGTCAAATGGATGAGATTGTCTTTAATTTAATTTAGTTTCAGAGAGACCCATCTTTTTCTACCAAAGAATCAGAGGAGCTAGGACCACAGGGCAGCATTCTCTCTTAGTATATAATGCAGAGACATTTTATGTCTTTGCAGTTTTAGGAGTCGTCCACTGTGAGCAAAGTACTACGTAATAAGTCCTTTGGGTGCGATTCAAGAGTTCCTCTGTAAAGGATTGCAGAACGAGGGCTTGTTTCAGGCTTGAACTGTTGCAGTACCTGCTACCGTGTAGGGTTAATGTAGATACTTTGCAAGGTTTACAGTGAGTATATTGAGCCTCTAGTACTTGTAATGTAAGCTCACTCTACTCTTTCTGACTCCTGATTACGATTCAGCGATGTGCTCCTGGAAGAAAGCCGATTCCCCAAGCCCTGCTTTTTATTCTACTCTCTCTCGCTTCTCCTTTTTCCTCTCCATCGCCTCCTCCTCCAGTCAGCTCCCCCCCCCACCCCTTAGCTCGTTGTTGTTTAATATTTATTCCTGTTACGGTTATGAGTTTCTATAAAATATTCACAAACACCCCCCCTCCCCATCCCACCCCACTCTTAGAAAAGAAGAGGGGAATAAGACAGATACATAAGAACATTCTGATTTAATTAATACAAAGCTGTCTGAAGACCTTTAGGTGGAGTTGCCGATTCCCAGAAGCCTATTTATTCCGAACCTCTGTCTGTCAGGCGCACACTCATCCCTGTAGTGCAAGCCTGGTTGCTCCAGTGCTGGCGAGGGCAACCAGGTCTCTGCTCTTCCATTTACCCAAGGCACAGACCACTAGTGGAAACAGGCAGGGAACCTTATGATTTATTTAGCTTTCCACAGCGAATAATAAAATGGAGCTGTCTCTGTAGTTACAAAACCGTAATCATAGCTAAGTGTATAATTAATAATGTGTTCGCACTTAGACAGTCCTACAGTGGAACTGGCGCTAGAACATCGCTCTAGGACATAGTTTGCAGTTTAGTCATAAGCTCAAAAATAGAAGTGGTAAAAGTGTAGCGATTTACCAAAGCTATTTCTGTGACAAGTTTTTTTTTTTTTTTTGTCTCTCCGCCGTTGTCACACAATACATTAGGTGGGTGGATTAAAGTGAATGCAATTTCACCTCCTATGGGATAACACTGGATGTAATTAGTTTACGTACATATATTGCTACATAAAGGGTCACACTAGACCTCTCTTTCCATATATAATACCAGTCCATAAGGAATCCCCTGAATGGGTTTTAATAAATAGTGGAAATCATTGCTATGATTGCTATGATATGTATGCGATGGAGAATGGAAAACCAAAGGCTGCACAGAATCCTTTATGGTTTTATAATTAAAAGGAGCTGTCATTGGCTGGGCAGGTGTTTATATACTATAAGGATGTTGCGTCGTTTTAAAGGGAACATGTCACTTTGAAATTGCAGTCTGCTACTACTATACGTACTTATGCTTATGAAAATACCTGTACTGTTATATTTTAAAATCTTAATAAAACGTAAAAAAATTGCATTCTAATCTGCAGGCAGCATGTTATTGAACAGGAGGGGCTGAGCGGACAGATATGTAGGTTTTTGGGTAAGTTTATTTAATTTTTTTGTTTTTTTTTAAACCTCTTCTCATTCTGGGCTAAGTAGTCATGTGGGTGATCCCACCGATCATAAAGTAAGAACATATCACAGTAATCTTACAAAATGGCAATAGCCTTTTAAGTAATAGCTTTCTAAAGGCAGGACATGGGAAACCTGCCTCATCATTCAGGATCACAGGTGTCAAACTAAGGGCCCTATTCCACCGGACGATTATCGTTCGCATAATCGTTAACGATTAACGATCTCAAACGAACGCTATTGCGAAAGACCTGAAAACGTTCACTCATTTCCATGGAACGATAATCGTTACTTATGATCGTTTTCTTCGCTATTGCGTGATGGGAAATGTAGTTTTGCAAAAGCTGGAGGGCCGCAGTTTTACTGGCCCATTCTGGATAACAGTTATGTAAATTTGTAATATAAATTAGCATTTGATATTGAAAAACAATGGGCCATACACTTGAGCATAAAGAATTAAATTATCGATTATCAATAAATAATTGATTAACTTAATGCCAAACTTAATAAATGAAATGCATGCATTGTACTTTGTTAGTCAAACGTGATAATATCCCGGAGATGAGTACCTAGCCAAAGGTGTATTGTCATCTCAAAATATGATGGCATATAGGATATACCATTGCTAACATATACTTGTACCATCAATGTATGGTCACCAGGACCCCTACCTATTGTGGGAATGAAGGAGGTACAGTGCTCCTTTCCCATCTTCCACATGCAGAGAATGTAGCTGACCCGTTCACTTGAATAGAAACAAACCTGCTATTCTTTTATCCATATTACTGTGCATTGTTACATCCTCTTCATTCTCAAATTCACTGGGAGTCGTAGCCTGAGATCATAAAGTGATGGCATATTCTAATAATTTAACCCCCCCCCCCCCCCCCGGCCAGACTTTCTCTTTAAGTCTAAGGATCCTTCCATCTACGGAAGCAAAGGAGTGCCGATCAGCGAGACAAGGCACGATTAACGGTGCGGCCATCTACAAGGGAAGATGTGCAGCCGATAGAGCTAAATTTTGTAGAGCACAAAAGATGCCATTAGCCGACACAAGTATTTGCGCTCCTCTGCTTTTACATCGGCCAATTACCGGCCTAATGAGAGCTTCTAACAACAGATGTAAATGAAGTGTCTAATGCTCTAAAATTTGCCCATCTGCCCCAGAAAGAGTGTGTATGTATTTCTTTTTATGTTTGTCCAGAGGGATATAGTCACTTTTTTTACGGAGCTTCACATTAATTCTGACCAGTAAGCTCAAATTTTGGGGACTTTTTCGTACATCATATGGCGTAAGCTTTTGTTTACCATAGAAACGCCACGCAGGTTTCTAAGGTCAGGGTTTCTTGCTGACCACACGCTGACCATTTCTATAGTGTTAACACTCATTTGTGTTTTCTCGAGAACAGCTCAGCGTAGATATACATTTTTGGGCAAATAAACTAGAATTGCTTTGTCACCTAGACACTGTATCCAAGCCGACAGGATTCAATGATAATCTGCTTTATACTTGGAGAATTGTTTACAGGCTTGTAATAATTTGGGATTTAGATGATTATTTTTCTTGTTCCTTTTTTAATCCCTTGTTTTACTCTTTGGAAAAAAAACTGTACTAGGGCAGCTACGGTGTGACAAATTGCCCTTATAGGTGTTCCTCTTTGATTACTAGTCTTTAGAAATGCCTTGTACCGAGTTAAAAAAAATGATGGTTTTGTTAATGTTGGTGACTGAAGATGGTGAAGAAACCTTAGTAATTTCTGCAACTAATTGGCTGGCCTGAAATGGGTGTTGAAGCCGAGTATTTCCCCCGAGAACGTCCCTGCAATGCAATCCAGAAACCCTCCTGGCTGCAGAATACACTACATGACATACTAGAACAGTGTATATGAATTTACTGCAGTTTTCTGCCTGGATAAGAGTTCCATTCTTTAAGTTACCAATGTGTTAAAGCAACTCACTCTCAGACAGATGAAAGTGAGCAAAAACATGGTAAAGCTTTGTACTCTTGAGAATAAAACAAAGATAATCTATCAGCAGGCAAGAAGTACTTTGGTCTTTCTGAGCATACCTCTTAAAGCTGAGAGTGAAATTCAGTTTTTTAAGAGCAAGTAATATTGCGCAAATATTTTAGCTCTTTCATACATTTTATTTATGTATCTAATTAATTTATTTTTATAGTGCCAACATATTCTGCAGCGCTGTACTGAGATTGTCATCATGTACTTTGTCGCCTGTTCCCATTTGTCATCATGCACTTCGGTGCCTGTCCCCATTGGGGCTCATAATCTAATTTCCAAATTAACCTACTAATATGTTTTTGGAGTGTGGGCGGAAACTGGAGCACCCGGGGGAAATCCACAGAAACATGGAAGAACGTGTAACATGCGGATATTTTCCTTCGTTACAGTAAAACCCAAGACCCTAGCACTATACTGCAACAGTCATCATTACCTATTTGGTTGGTGTGAGGCTAGCCAGATGATATCTAGAACATTTAATAATGATCTTATACTTTGCATTGATTGTTTAATGAAATATATTTAAAGAGTTTGGCAGCCTATAATTATACCAATATAATGTTTCTAGATGTCAAACAGTTACCAAAGATGCCAAAGCCTCAAACACAGTTTTGGATGAGCAGTTAACCTAGCTATAGTGAGTGCACTGGAAGACAAGGTGCACTCACATCAGGGCTGTGGAGTCGGTAAGCCACAGCTCTGACTCCAACTCTGACTCCTGAATTTTATCAGGACCGACTCCGACTCCTGCTCCTTCATAAATGGCCGGTCAGATACCAGGGGAGTTATTTATCACACTGGTTCAGCAGCTTCTCCCTAATGTCCTACATGATCCTGGGGGGACTTCTGAGTGAATAAAGGAATACTGTATATAAAGCAACTTCTCCTGTGTGTGCAGTGGATGCAGCCAGTCTCCAGCCTCCATGTCCTGAACAACTCAGAACTAGACTAGATGGAGCAGATGGTTTTTCCTGCTGACAGTCTTCTATGTTTCTAACTAATATTCACCATACACAAAGAAACACTGCTAACACTGCCAAATCCCTGTGATACAGAGGGGTCAGCCATACTTATAGGGTCAGCCATACTTATAGAGTCACACATAGTGATGTTGAGGGTCACTGTGGGGGCAAGCAATAGCACACACACACACACACACACACACAGCTTGCTGCAGCCATAGCACACACACAGAGCCTGCTGCAGCCATAGCAAACACACACACACACACACACACACACAGCCTGCTGCAGCCCTAGCACACACACACAGCCTGCTGCAGCCATAGCACACACACACAGCCTGCTGCAGCCATAGCACACACACACACACACACACACACACACAGCCTGCTGCAGCCATAGCATACACACACAACATGCTGCAGCCATAGCACACATACACACACACAGCCTGCTGCAGCCAAAGCACACATACATACATACATACATACTGTACATACACACACACACACCCTGCTGCAGCCATAGCTCTCTCTCACACACACACACACACACACACACAGCCTGCTGCAGCCATACCATACACACACAGCATGCTGCAGCCATAGCACACATACACACACACAGCCTGCTGCAGCCAAAGCATACATACATACACTCAGTGGCGGTCTTTGGCACCAAGCACCCCAAGCGATTGCTTGGGGCCCTCAACATCCAGGGGGGCCCCCACGCTTTGCTCTTGTGCTCAAGACGGCTGGACAGGGCCGCTGCCCCGCTCGCTGCTGCCATCTAAACTGTAACTATGAGCACTCGTAATGAGCGCTCATAGTTACATGCAGCAGCACTGACAGGCTCCCTTCCTGTCAGTCACTCTTGTGGCCGCAGGAAGGGTTTTCCCTGCGGTCACAAGTGTCAGCTTTGTCCATGTGGTGCCGGCGCTCCAGTCACATCACTGGAGCATCGGCGCCAGGACAAGGGGAGTGCGGCCTCTTGTTATCGCAGGGAAAACCCTTCCTGCGGCCACAAGAGTGAAGAGAAGAGGAGACGCCAGGACCCAGGTGAGTATAAGTGTTTGTTTTATTGTGTTATATACTATATGAGAGGGGGAGCACACAGGGGTCTGTTTAACTGGGGGAGCGCACATCGGGGGTCTATATAAATGGGGGGAGCACATAGGGGGGCTATATAACAGGGGGAGCACACAGGGGGTCTATAGACTACTGGGGCTTCACAGAGGGGTCTATATACTACTGGGGCAGCACACAGGGGGTCTATATACTACTTGTGGCAGCAGAATGGGGTCTATATACAACTTGGAGAGCACACAGGAGGTCTATATCCAAGTGGGGGAGCACACAGGGGGGCTATATACTACTGGGGGAGCATACAGGGGTCTATATACTACTGGTGGGGCACACAGGGGGTCTATATACTACTGGGGAACATACAGGGGGTCTTTATACTACTTGTGAGGCACACAGGTGGTCTATATATAAATGGGGGAGCACACAGGGGTCTATATACTACTGGGGCAGCACAAAAGGAGTCTATATAATACTGGTGGGGCACACAGGTGGTCTATATACTACTGGGGGAACCACACAGGGGGTTTATATACTACTGGAGGAGCACACAGGGGTCTATATCCAAGTTGGGAAGCACACAGGAGGTCTATATCCAAGTGGGGGAGCACACAGGGGGGGCTAAATACCCCTGAGGGAGCACACAGGGGGCCTATATACTAGTGGGGGAGCACACAGGGGGTATATACAACCGGGGGCAGCACACAGGGGGTCTATATACAACTGGGGAAGCACACAGGAGGTCTATATACTTCTGGGGGAGCACATGGGGTGGCTATATATAACTGGGGGAACACACAGGGGTCTATATACTACTGGGGGAAGCAAACAAGGGGTATATACTACTGGGGGCAGGACACAAGGGGTATATACTATTGGGGGAAGCACACAAGGAGTATATATTACTGGCGGTAGCGCACAAGGGGTATATACTACTGGGGGCAACAAACAGCGGTCTATTGTTTTGGAACGCGTGTCGAGGGGGGGCCCCAGACATAACTTCGCTTGGGGCCCCAGAAATGCCAAGACCGCCCCTGCATACACACACACACACACACACACACACAGCCTGCTGCAGCCATAGCATACACACACACAGCATGCTGCAGCCATAGCACACATACACACACACAGCCTGCTGCAGCCAAAGCATACATACATACACACACACACACACACACACAGCCTTCTGCAGCTATAGCGCGCACACACACAACTGCTGCCATAAAACACTGAAGAAAAACACACTGAAGAAAAGCACAGATCTCCCTCCACACAATAGACTCTTTCAGCTCAGAAATAAACTGCCAAATAGTGGCTGACAACTTTTCCCCAACCACCCTTATGTAATAGAGCCAGTGATCTATTAGAATGTTGCTCATAAAATATATTGATGAGCAAAACTTATAAAATTCATATCAAAACTCAATTATAAATTGTTTTAAGATTTTTTAAAGCTGGAGTCGGAGTCGGTACATTTTTTTCCTGACTCCAACTCCGACTCCAGCCAAAACTAGCTCTGACTCCACGACTCCGACTCCACAGCCCTGACTCACATGGTATAGTATGTTGGGAGCCCTATTTGTTAGTTTAGCAATAACATATGTAGTTATTGAAGGGTTGTCTGGCCCTACAATTATTTTGTTTGTGTGGGCGCTTGAGATGGGTTGGTACCTAGTCCCGGTTGAGCAGCGATGCTGTATTTATTTTTTCTTTTTACATGCAGAAAGTGCCCACTTGGCCAGTCACTGACTGTAATAGTGACCTGCCATGGTCAGTGATTGGCTGAGCTAACATTTACTGCATGTCGAAACTAATACATGCAGGAGATCGGTGTGGTCGAGTAGACCATTTTCTTTTCTTTTTTTTTTTACGTGACTGGATAACCCCTTTGATAGAGTATAGTTGGGTAATGGTAGTTATAACAACCATGCTGGGCAGCTCGGTCTCCTTGGTAAACCAGACTAAACCCATTGTTCTAACAGGTGCACATTAGGGCAGTTGAGCTCAATAGCTATAGAGCCCACAATGCTGGAGATTGGGGATGGTGACCTGCTGCTGCCACTCTTCCGATTTTCATGGCTGACTGGTGCAGCTGGTGGTGAGCAGTATCTGCCCTCGCCTTTACTCCAGTAAGCTTCAATGACAATGCTCTTAGCTATTTTGATGCAGGACAGATGCTTGGCACGGCAGCTGTGGAGAATATAAGTTCCCCTTGGCTGCTTTCCGAGTGCCATTTCCAGTGTACAGGCCCTTTTACTGTGCTTTTATTATGTGACTGAGGAGAGCAGAAGAGCTGTTATGATGCTGTCAGTATACTGCAGAAGCCTGTGTCCATTCACAGAACTCAAGTGCCAGGAGGGTAGAGACGTGCAGTTTAGCTTTCAGTGAGGTGCCCATTCCTTCATGTCCCCTTATAGGAGATGTGCATTGGCACCCTACTTTTTAACTAGCAGTTACATTGTGTAAAAACTAGATCAATACTTCCATCCATCAAATACCATACAGGTATATTTTCTTTAGACATTGCATCTTTGCACTTGGTTTGTTACCTACTTTGCATTTGCACAGCAGTCTGGATCCACCATTATTTGTTTTACACAAGTCTTCCCAGGTCTATGAAAGGATAATATCATGAGATCCTGTACAGGGAGTAATGTTTTAGCAGATCTGGAATTCCCATTGGGCAAGAAGGAAATAAACCTATAAATCTGCCTATTGCTGTATATATACATATATTATTATGGGGTTAGTATGGATTGATGTAAAGCTCACCCAGTGAGTGCAGCCTGTGCCAGGCTCCCTCTAGACACAGACACTGTATGTCCCTGGAGGAGACGGCAGGACAGAGATAGATGAGCCGTGTTCCCCTGGTCTCTGATTAATGGCTGCCGTCATGGGACCTCTGGGGAATGACAATGAGCAGGTTCGTAGGGTATTGCTGGCACAGTGACCCTGTCTTTGCCATACCTCTTTTTGATGTGAATCTGTAGAATGCCATGGGCTTTTTCTGTTGCCGTTAACATTTTTGGTAATTTAAGTAGCACTATGGCATTACCAATGTAATGGGTAAAATCTCAGCGATTCTGACAGTCAAAATTGTGATGACAAAGAGTCAAAACATCTCTAAAATGGCACGTTTTATGGAGTGTTCCTGGTTTGCAGTTATTAGTATCTAATACAATTAGTCCAAGGAAGGACAACCAGTAATCTGGCTCATTGATGCACAGTGGAAAGCGAAGACTATCCTGTCTGATTCAGTCATACAGAGAGTGCCCTAAGGCTGAGTTCACACTACATTTTTCCTATCCGTTCAACGTATTCGTTTTCATTTGGTTACTTTTAACGAACCGAAAAACGTAGTCAACCCTATTTTTGTGTACGTTTGTGGAAGTCATTGGAAAAACGGATCCAAACGGATGGCACACAATTGCATCCGTTTATTCCATAAAACGTATACGTTAAATGCATAGGAAAAAAATAATGGGGACCCAGCCTAACAATACCCTATGATAGAAAGGTGTCTTAATGGACAGTACTTAGCAGCTTGCTGCAAATAGGGCTGTGTAGCTGTCACCTTTCTTATATCACCTGTGACTCCAGAATATAAAAAAAATACTTTTATTCTCTAGTGCAAAGTGGCAAAGAGCCATTCCCAAGCCCTTGAAACGCTTGAAGCTGGAATGCCTTTTCACTTCCCCTCCAATCTCAAGCTTTGTTTGATTTACAGAAATAAAATGACCACCAAGAAGGCATAGGGATGGGCGGGGGAGGAAGGAGGCCTTCCAATCTGCAGCACTTTACACGCTTGGGAAAGCCTTTTCAACATTTTGCACCAGAGAAATAAAGCATTTTCCTACATTCTGGAAGCACTGAGGGATATATAAAAGGTATAATGTGTCTTCTTGACCTAACAGCTGTTTGGAGCCTAATTTGCATCTGCCAGACTAACTTTAAATAGTTTGCTGCTGGCATCTTGGTGCCATATACCACGGGACACCTTCAAGGAGTCTTGCAAAGTCCATGTTTTCAGGGATCAGAGTTTTGTTTTTATTGGGCAACACAAGGGGGCCTACCCAATATTAGGCAGGTGGGTTTAATATTTTTGCTGAGTGGTATATTTCTGGCAGGGGCCTACCCCCATTTCTTCTTTGAGAACTCATGAACATTAGGCTGTGCTAAACAATCATATGTGTAGGGAGATTCAGAGAATTCACCGGAGTCACCCGAGCAAACTTGCCTAACCTTTATTTTATATAGCAACCTGACAACTGTACTTGGGTCAGGGTGACATGAAGTGTTGTTAAGCCATTCTCTGATCTCATCCTTGGCATGTTCCTTACTACCAGTCACATTATCATTGTATGACCTGTCGTTTGCCTCCCTTTTCTATTTCTGCTTGCCAGCATTTCTTCTCATTCCGCTTTTCGATCTCAGTATCAGCCAACCTTGGCAACAAAGAATGTCTGATATTACCACCCTGCAAACACAATACTAATTAATTCTTGGCTGTCCCTCAGGCCTGCCATGATCTTGGCGCCACACTCTTGAGAGTCAAGGGGCACGTCAGCTTGTCAGCACAGTGGGTGCAGAGTTTCCCATGCTGTTTTCTTGTTTCCTAAACATATAATTAAGCTATTAAGATGTGTGTCTTGGTTACATTGCCCTCTCAGGCTGAACCGGTGCCTTAACCGACTTTTACAATTGGGTTTGCCAGCGAATGTAATAACCGTCATTAAAGAGGAGAGATATCATTAGTTGAAAGATGGTGTTTAATTAGAACCACTCAAAACAGAAGCCTGAGCGCTGCACCGAAGTCTGCCCCAAGCGGTGTCTGCGTCATAGAGGAGTGCAGACCTGATGATGTCGGGTGTAATAGAGATCTGTTTATTCACATGTTCTCATAATTCGGCCTCATCTCATCTTCCAGATTTTTTTCTTTACTTATCAGTTAGTCATCTTTTATGATATCAGATGTGGGGGATTTCTATTGAATACATTAACCATCCACACTATTGAAACCCGCAGCAGCTGATTATCCTTTCCATGAAGAAAAGAGTTAAAGGGAATCTGTCAGCACCTGGGCTGGTCCTGAGGTGCTGACAGTGTATTGCACATGTTTGTCCCCTATTGTGTGGTCTACCTTTCTTTTTGCCCCCGGTGCTGTAGTTTGTCCACAGTCTGGCCCGTGACATTGGTAGCAAGTGTCAAAGAGGAGTAGCGGTGAGGCGTTTGTGCCGCACTTTGGCTCACCTCACCACTACTGCCTCCTCCCTGTTTGGCATGCATATTTACTGCGGCCCTGCCTCCTGGTGACATCATCTTCAGGCGCCTATGCGTCGTTGCTGGCATGGGGCGTGCATGCCCATTGCTGGCTCGTGCACCACTGTATGTACATTATATATTTTTTTTTTTATTTTTTTTTTTATATTATTATTATTTTTTTTTTTTTTTTTTTTTTTTTTTTTTTATATTTATCTTTTTTTCCCACATGCTGTTCCTCTGGGTGAACAGCAGCATTGTTAAAGGGGTTGTCTCATCGAAGACTGAGCTGGATTCGGGCACGGAATGTTATATTTATCTTTGCTAAATCTAGTGTCCGGGATGATCAGACAATTAGGCTCGTGAGACCTTGCGTAATATAAAGGCTGCCATTATTTATGGAGTGGTAAGAGAATACGAGTGATTCTATTACTAAATCTCGTCTTTGTGAGCAATATACAAGCATATGAGGCAATTGCTTTATATACAGTTCCCTGATAGAAGTAATATACAGTAATATTATTGGAATCACTCACATTATCTGTTGTAGTGTCGGGGAAAGTTTTAATTCCCTCTGGTTTTCCTTCCCAGCAGACTCCAGGCTTATTTATGGCAGTCGGTAGTCCAGATCTCATTTGCAGACTATAGGCCATAAATTGCAGAGGCGAGGGGGAATCTATGGGTAATTTACATTTCCCTGTGCAGTCATTTTGGATTACTCCTGTAGCTAAAGGGAGTGTTTCTGGTCATAACATTTTATTTGTGAATTGCTACCTGAACTATTCACTAATAAGATTTCTAGCATTGCTGTGCCAGGGATGATGCCCATCATCGTTTTACTCTTTGGATGAAACCATTATTACAATAAAGGATGTTCAGATTGCAACAAAATTGTCGAGTTCGCTGGGGATGATCTACGATTTTTCAGTGCGTTGTGTTAGTGCTAATGTTTCAGGTGTGAGTATAACCTGTGTAATGCAGTCCGTAACCTACTGCCTATATACAAGGAGTAATGACGGTATTAGGACAGTAGTGCCAGAGATAGGTTATTCCCATCAGCAGGAATCTATCAGTTGTGTACATTATGCCTATTAACTACTATTAGGCTCTGTTCACATTACATTTGGGCCATTTATTTCCCAGAGAAAATGTTGGGAAAATGTCATTGGCATAGCTCACGTAACTACTACACTATTTGGCTTCAGAAGAGCCATAAGCGGAATATTACAAATTTGACGCTAAATGACTGAAGGGCAGACATAAGGCGTCCCCTTTGTGTTGATATATAGCTGAATCATCAATTTTTGAAGTGTCACATTTGGATTACATTAAACGCTAGAACCGAATTACATAGGATAAAAGATGCATAGAGCATCTATACCTCAAAGAAATTTCTACAGTGCACAGGCCGTCTTGGCTGTTCTCAGAAGTAGGAGCTAGCTGGAACTGTGGGGACCTGAGGACGTCACAGCAAGGGCTCTAGGGGGCTGAGATTGATGTGTATGTGTTTTTAATTTTAGCATGTAGCAAGATAGTGAGGCTTGCGTAGGTTAATTTGTATATCACACTTTGTCAGTGAGTTGTTTTAGTAATATAAAGTGCAGGTGAATGACTCAAGCTCAGAGGTAACTTCTGGACATAAAACTAGTCTTGCAACTATTTCTTTATTTGTCTGTCTCTCCCTGTATACAAGATACTGAGAAACCTGTAGCTTAATAGCTGACTAACAGGCCTGACTAGCAGAAGCTGAACTAGCAGATGTGCTCTGTCCAAAAGCAAGACTGTTTTTAGGTTTACCCTTCTCCAGGTTATCAGAGTCTGGATTAGGGCCTGCTCTTATTGGTTGTGAGGCCTTATGTGACCAAAGCATCTTATTTTACTACATGTGACCACTGAGTGTCTTAAAGACAGCAGTGGTGTTAACTGCTGCACTGATAGTATACCTCAGTGTATGCTTGTTAAGCAGTATGTAGCAGTGTGACAAAGACATACAAAGAAGATACAATAGTAAAAAGTGAGAAGCAAGATCTTCCTTAGCAACAACTTTACACATAAAGTACCTGGGAAACTGGTACCAGGACACTGCATAATCTTTAATGATGTACAGAGAGTGTCCCCACTCATATCACTCATCCTGCCAAAGCAACCATAGGAAACCCACACTAACACAGGGAGAACATACAAACTCAAGGCAGATGTTGCTTTTGGTGGTATTTCTATATTCGTCTGTAGCTCCACAAGGTAACAGTACTAACCACTGAGCTACCTTTCTGTCTGTATTTATTACTGTGAATTTCAGTAGTGTTGCATAACAGAGGGTTAACAGTAATGGAAACACTTTGATTTTCAGTTTGTCCAGCTCCCCGAGCGGTCCCGCCCCAAGAAATACTAGCAGCCCTTGCTCTACTTAACAAGGCAGGGGCAGTGTTGTAAGTGATTGCTGACTACTCAAGGCACCTTGGCGTGGGCAGCAAGGTGTGCCTCCAAGTGCCATTAGATGGACAGCCCTCCTCTAGGCCTGGCATAACAAGCCAGTTTAATAACTTCTAGCTTTTGCTGGAAATATCCTCATGGCATAAAGCCAGGGTTCTGGGCCTGGCGTGACGGAGCGTATTTGATGGTTTTCAGGAACTAGCTGGGTATTCTAGGCTTCACATGAAGGAACCGAGTTGAAATGTTTGATCTAAAGAAATGGAAAAACAAAAGCGCATCCTCAAAAGACTGAAAATAAAAGGCTGCATTCCAGCTACAAGATGCTTATTTGCTATTTTTCACCTTTTTTTTTTTTTTTTTTTACATTCCTTTTTTTTGTCTTTTTTTAAAAGCATTTTGCAGTAAAACCCAAAAAACTCATTATTTTAATTACATGCGGTCGCCCCATGCTAATGAAGTTTGCAACTTGCTAATGTGGGTTTGTGACTCCCTCCCCCGTTAATTAAACTTGCTCCGCTCTGTGAAAGCGGGAGGTCCCAGCCAGCAGAGCATACCCTGCCTGGAGCCTGGACACACTCTGTGTGTGTGTGTGTGTGTATGTGTGTGTGAAGAGCCTGCCAGTTAACTCCTTCTCTGCCAGAGGCATCTTCTTCCCTTGGCATGGAGGCCTAATTGTTGCCTATGTAGCTCAGTTGGCTTACAGCCTTGTTTCCTTGGTTTGTTCGTATGAGTAATGAAAGTGTACTAATAAAACTTCTAATAAAGGGTAGAAATCTGTTAACAAAATATGTTTATGAAATATGGGCTATGTAGGCTGGTAAATGATATGACGTCTGATCATAAATGTATTGCTTTTTTTTTGTAAATTTTTGCAGTTTTACAGATTTTCACACCTTTTTTTGTTTTTTTTTCCCTTTTTTTTTATTGCATTACAACCTGGAAATAAAATGAATTTTAATAGTTTTATGTAAAGGACGCACTAGTTTAAAAAAAATAAAAATAAAAACTGAACACTCTTGAGTGCATATGTTTGCACCCCCATATGTATTCATCGCTTTTGGTATAAATCACTGGTTGAACCATTTACGTGAAAGGTTTTACAATAATTTAAATAAGATTAACAATTATGTCTATAAATCCACCATTTCTGAAGAGCCCACAGCATTAAGACCAAGGAGGTCTCTGAACAGGACAAAGTTATAAAAAAAAAAAAAAAAAAAGTTTAGATCAGGGATAAGTTATACAAAAAAAAAAAAACATCAAACTTTGAGTATCCTATGGAGCAGCATTAAAGGGGAACTGTCAGTAGGTTAGATATATCTAACCTGCTGATAGCTTCCTATTGCGCACAGGGCATTGAGGATGAAGTTATGTGTCTTACCTCCTTCCTCTGTGCCGTTCCTGTGCAGTTTTAATGTAGTGCTCTGTCCAATAAGGCTGTATGGAGCACTGCCCCACCCCCAGAGTGCCCATCCACCCCTGGCTGTTTGCCCCTTCTAATAATTATTAGTGGCTCAGAGCTCCAAATGGCCTTACTGGATGTAGCACCACATTAAGGCTATGTTCACACTACGTATATTTGAGGCTGTATGTTTGAGGCTGTATAGCAACCAAAACCAGGAGTGGATTGAAAACACAGAAAGGCTATGTTCACATAATGTTGTAATTGAGTGGAAGGCCGTCATTTAATGGCAAATATTTGCTGTTATTTTAAAACAACGGCTGTTATATTGAAATAATGGAAGTTATTTACTGTTATATGTCGGCCATCTACTCAATTACAACATTATGTGAACAGAGCCTTTCTGTGTTTTCAATCCACTCCTGGTTTTGGTTGCTATGAGGACCTGACATGAGGACCAAATACAGCCTCAAATATACATAGTGTGAACCCAGCCTAAAACTGCACGGGAACGGCGCTGGAGTTTATGGTGAGAGGCATACCTTCATCCTCAGTGCCCTGTGCACAATAGGGAGGAGGTAACATGAATCTAACCTGCTCATATCTCCATATTGTGCATGGGGCACTTCCCCATTAACGCATTCTTAAAAAAAAGAAAAAAACAAACTTGTACTAGTGCACCACAATACACTGCTCTCCCCACTCATTTTACTGATTGATGAGGGAATGCTAGGGACCTGACCAATCAGTAAAATGAGTGGTGGAGAAGCATTTTGTCACACACTCTCTCTCTGTTTTGTGTATGTGTGACTGGGAGAGCCCTATAGACTTATATTATGAGTCGAACAAGGTCATGTGATAGAGGCGGGAGAGAATGCTCAGACGCTGACTGATAAGAACTTTTGATTTGAGTTTGTTTTGTGATAGTGCCCATTTAAATCCATTATATCAAAATGGAAAGACTATAGCACAACTACAAGGTGGACAAGAGAAATCCATTGCCTTATGGAAGAGAACACAGACTCCACAGACACCCCTAAACACATGGAAGAAGCTTCTCTGCTCACATGGGACTAACATTTAAAGGGGTTATCCAGAATTAGGAAAATGTGTTCACTCTCTACCAGCAAGAGTCTTGTCTCCAGTTTGGGTGGGGTTTTGCAATTAGGCTGGTTTGCTTTAGTGGAACTGGGTTGCAAAACCACATCAAAATTGGAAACAAGAGTCATGCTGTTTCTGGTAGAAAATGGACATGTTTTTATAAGCCTGGATAACCCCTTTAACTTTTTGGCCCAACACGTCCCCTCACCCTATTCCCACAGGTAAGCCCAGTGGTGGCAGCATAACACTGAGGATGCCTATCATCATTAGGGACTGGAAAACTGGTTTGGATTGAAGGAAAGATGGATGGCAATTCTTGGAGAAAACTAAGTTTCAGTCAAGACTTGATACAGGCATGAAAGTTACCATTGCAGTAAGACAATCCCCCTAAACATAAAGCAACACTGGATTTTTTTTTATTGGAAAACATTGAGATATCTTGGAAATACCAGACCTCAATCCGACTGAGAATCTGCAGCATGACTTAAAGTGACATGTACCCTCAATCGGACCCCCCCCAAAACCACTTATACCTTCAGATAGCTGCTTTTAATCCAAGATCTGTCCTGGGGTCCGTCCGGCAGGTGATGCAGTTATTGTCCTAAAAAACAACTTGCAGTATCTGTGCCCTAACTTTGCACCACCCCTCCGTCCCTCCTCCCCACCCTCCTCATCATTAGGAATGCCACTGGAACATTTTCTCCTGTCTGAACATTGCACAGGTGCCTTAACGATCCAGCCCATGTTCAGTATTCACACAGGTGATGAATAGGAGACAATCTGCCTGGAGCATTCCTAGTGATGAGGAGGGCGGGGAGGAGGGACAGAGAGGTTGTGCCAGCCTAATGCATACACAATCTAGGCTACCATGGCAGTTGGGCACGGGGCTGCTAGTTTAAAACTTATTTACGACAATAACTGCATCACCTGCCGAACGGACCCCAGGACAGATCTTGGATTACAGGCAACAATCTGGAGGTACAGGCGGTTTTGGGGGGGAGGTCAGATTGTGAGTGCAGAGTCACTTTAAAGACTACTGGACACCAATGCAGCCAGTCTATCTGGAAGGAGTTGAGCAGTAATCCCAGTGCCTATTTGTGCTGGGATACAGTAATAGAGACATATCCCAAGAGACTTGCATCTATAATTGGAGCAAAAGGTAATTCCATAAACTATTGACATTCAGGAACTAAATACTTGCATGTTAAAGGTCTTTGTTTTTGTGTATTAAATTTTGTTTGTGCCACACTACAAAAATATTTTCAAAGTGTTAGGTGTATTGTGTGCATCAAATTGTCAAGTTGGATTCACGCAAACACAAACTGTCGACATTGCTTTTTAACAATGGAAATAGCCTATTTGCACTGGGGGGAGGGGGTGGCTAATAAATTCACACTGCACTGTAAACTGGTGACAGATCTTGAGTTATTTGACTATTGTTCTTTCCACTATTGATAAAAACTGACTAAGGATATGTATGGTTGTCACCATACACTTAACAACTTTATTATTTTGCCTCTGTACTATCTCCGCCAGTAGTATTCTCCCTTTAGCCTGCTTGTGACATTGATATATTTGTTGTATCGAGCCACCAATTCTATCATCTTTTCCTTCCAGTTGTAATAGCCACTAACTACAGGTGTCTGTAGTGCAGTGTTGCAACCATCGCTGCTTTGGCCTAAAGATGGCACTCACTAGATTGAAAAAAATAGTATGGCTTGTGATGTGCTTCTAACATCTTCTACTACTTGGTACTAACACTGAATATTTCCAAAAGCCACCCATTTTATGTTAATTTTATGGAGCAATATCAGAGAAAACTGGAAGGTTGGTGAGTATGTCAGTGCACGCTCACACCAGCACGAATTAGCGAAAAAAATTAGAATTTTATAAGAATAAAAAGCCACTAAAAAGGTTCTCACTTTTAGTACAGTAGGACGCCGCATACTAATAGATTCTGTTTGCACACAAGCTAATAGTGTTGAACAGCAGGGGAGAAATATGTGAAATATCGCATACTCTTTATATAATCTATTAACCAGAGGAATCCCTTGTGAAATATTTTTGTTATCGCGCTTAACACTTTTCTAGTATATTTCATGTGTTTTATATTGCCAAATGAGTTTTCAGTGATTTCTTTTCTCAGCACCATTGCCTAAATTCCCTACCCTTCCTGCAACTATTTCATCAGAACTGTTATGTATGAGAGATCATCGTAGGTTAGCCATATTATAGACTTACTGGCCGTCCTTTGAGCTTATAGACTGTATTATGCATAGACAGCTGTACATGTATAGGATACCCAATATAAATGAGTTCAAGAATATTATTTAGACTTAAAGGAAATCTTCGTCAGAAAACATGGTGTCTGAGCTGCAAGCAACATGTTATAGAGCAAGAGGAGCTGAGTAGTACTAATTCATAGTTTTGTTGGAAAAAATTCAGTAGAATCTATAATATAGTTAATAAAATTTCTGCTCGTTCAGGGATCATGGGTCCAGTGGGTGGGCTTTTTTATAGTAGGAAGACTCAGTCACTCAGTGGGGCCACCCAATGGACTACCAAGCTCATAATGAGAAGACATGAATAAAATACAAGTTCTATTAAATCTTTTCCCATGAAACTATAGAATAAGTGTATGTGCACACTGAGGAATTCTCGCAGATTCCTCTGCTCGGCCCCACGCGCTCCCGCTGGACTCTCTGCCTGTGCCATAGATTGCATTCTATGCTTGGGCAGATTTCTCTGTCCGCCCAAAGAATTGTCATGTCAGTTTTTTGGGCAGACAGTGGAATCTGCCTGAGCATAGAATGGAGCCTATGGGACACACGGAACTATAAGTGGGACCGTGCACGGAATTCGCTGGAAGTTATCTGCACGGATTCTGTAGTGTGCAAATACCCTCATCTATTCCGCTCATTCTGCTCTACACATGCTGAACAGACAGCCTGTGCAATATAGCTGTTTTCAATTCAAACTTTGACCTAAAATTGGTGTATGCTCTGTTTGTGTGAATTGCTTTCCTGGTTGGTAAGCCTACACCTACTAATAGTGGTAAGGGCAGCACGGTGGTTCAGGATTAAGCAAAGAAACTTATAGGTTATATATTCACCCTATGTTTGGGTGGTTTTCTACCACACGATCTTGTGAGATTATATAACAACTTTTACATAATGAAGCAGAGTGGCAATACTAGATTATCCTCCATGTACAGGTGTAAGGGCCCTTTCACACTACAGAAACGGCGCCAAAATTCCATGCGGAAACCCAACCCCAAATCCCCCCCAACAACCCCCCCCCCCCCCCCCCCACATAGACTCGTAGCCGAATCCTTCTTTCTATGGGAGGGCTTAACTGTCTCTGCTTTCTGCGCCTCTCCGCTCAGAGTCTGACACCTTCAAAATGTGGCTGTCTGCTGCATTATCTGAAAGATTTTTTAAGCCAAAGCCATTCATGGATTTGAAATGAAGAGAAATCTCAGTCTTTCCTTTATGACCTGTACTCTGTTTATAGTCTGTTTCTGGCTTTGGCTTCATAGATCTGTCAGATAAATCTCTCATTCATAGCGCTGCCTTGGCAATGTAACAAGACCTTTCCGCTCAGTGCTACCTGCTGCGGCTGTGATCCTGAATTCCTGAGTTGAGATCACACCTGGAAATCAGGATCACAAGTACTAACCACGGAAGTAGCACTTTGTGTAAACGCGTCCTTAGGCTTAACAACTTCTTTATGTACTGTGTATACTACTTGTCTATTGTATTATTTATTATTATTTTTGTATTACCTCTTAGATTCTTTCTTTTAATCATTCCTTTACATGGCTGATTTGGCCACAATTAGGGTTACAGTTTTTTGTTTTGTTTTTTTTACTTGCAGGAGTTATAGTTGTATTGATGCTTCAGGGGCTAAAACTATGAAAGCAAAGCAATTGGTAGGTGTGGGGGGGAAAAAACAAACCTGAATACAATTATTAAAGCCTGTATTAGTTTCGATCAGAACGCAGAGACTTAATATTGTACATTAATCACTGTTGGCTGCGAGTTGCTGGCCCTGAGTGAGCCCCGGCTCCATAGCTCGCTGGTGTCACATAGAGGCTTCCTAATGCTTCATTTAAAACCTCTCTTCTCTAATTCATCAAAGGCCGGCAGATTCACTCTGGAGACGGCAGGCAAATTACTTCTGCTTCAGTTCCGCTAACCTTGGCCACACCAAAAGGACCATTGCTGGGTCGAGCCTGCATTAGCTGTGAAGGTTATAGGTTTTAGGAGTGGTGGTGTTAGCTTTCATGTTTATGTATATTGATGCTGTGAGTCTACGCTGTTGGCTAAAGTATGTGAGGACTCTCAAATGTTAAACATCTTGTTAAAATTATTTTGTTACCCTTCATAACAGGAATATTTTCTTAGTGTCGCATGAAATTCTTATTTGCGTAAATCGATTTTAAAATGTTCAACATTGTTTTCATGCCTCAGGGTATATGAACACGGAGTAATCGTCGCTGAAATCTCCGTGCGGAATCCGCCGCTTGTCCCTGCGTGCTCCCGGAGCCAGCGGAGAGAGAAGCGGGAGCGAGCAGCAGATTCCGCACAGCGTTTTTGGCAATTACTCAGTGTGCATATACCCTATAAAATAAAAGGCTTAGGCTATGTTCACACTACGTAAAAGTACGGCCGTTGTTGTTGTGCGGAGGGGAACATAGCCTATTGTTGTTTGGGATCCCGGCCGGAGCGTATACACATCGTATACACTCCAGCTGGGATCCTGTGCGGTGCTGCAAAGAAATTACATGTCAGTTTTCTGCGGCCGCAATTCAGTGAATTGCAGCCGTAGGAAACCCTGTCAGTTCACACAATGAAGCGAGCGGCTCCGGCCGCTTGCTTCATTGTGTCCTAAGGGGAGTTCTGATGCGCCCACATCAGAACACTACGGCCATAAAGATCATCCGGCCGGTACATCCGACTCCGGTCGTTCACGTTGTGTAAACATAGCCTTAAAGTGTACCCCCAGTGGTGAGAGTTAGTTTTCTGAAAAAATGGCTATGTATTTTCTAATACATAGCCATTTTGATTTTGGCATTATAATAGGTTTCCCGGAGCCCATCCTTCCTACTTGATACCACTGGAGCTCCACCTCTTACGAGAATGGGGTCTCTTGTCCTCCTGTGTGGATGGAGTGGAGATCAAACAGGTCTATGGGACTGCAGAACACAACTAAGTGCAGTATTTGGCCATCATAGCAAGTGAATCTAGAAAATGTATTTACATAAGAAAAAAGGGTCCTGCTTTTCTCATGATTTTTGGGAGTCCAACTGCTGGGACCCACACTGATAAGCTATTTATCACCCAACCTGTTGAAAGGTATTTTGTTTTACTCTTGGGATTTTCACTTTAAATCCATATACTAGAGGGAGCATGTTATATATGGATTTATAGAGCTTTGGTGCTCTGTATCAGTAAAAATCATAGAATAAAAAAAAATCCTTCCTATAAAGCCTTGCACCATCCGATTTTGCTCTGGATTTTCACAGCTCAAAAACTGTAATGAAAAACATCTGTGGTATCTGAAGAAGTTCTGTGTATTTTCCTGCAAATATTTTCCATAGAGAAATCAGCAGGGGGGAACTGTATAAAATCCTGGGGATTTTGGTTCAGATTTGTATATGTGTATTTTTTTTTAGTAAATTTCTGTTGAGAAGAGGAAAAAAGTAAAGCAGGAGGTATTTATCATTTGTCCTGTGTCCATATTTTGGCATAATTTGTGCATGGTCATCTTCACTTTTCCTTTAGGCCCTATTCACACATCCTGTTCCTGTCCTCAATTGCGGATCCGCAGAAAAATAGGACCAATGTATTTCAATGGACCCATACACACATCCGTGTTGTGTACTGGGCTGCAATCCGTTCCGCACAAAAAAAAGGACAGGCCCTAGTACGGACAGTAACTGACACACCCAATACAACTCTATGGGGTCCGTATTTTACGGATGCAATACGGATGTAATACGGATGAAAATTTGCGGATTGCTTACGGATTCAAAATTGCGGATTGAAAAATATACTGACGTGTGAATAGACCCTTATTTGTGTTGGAGCTGGGAATATCCCTTCAAAAATGTGTGCCCCAGAATGAATGGAGAGCATTTTCGCTATAACCTAACATGTAGTACCTAACATGTAGGGAAAGAAGAGCCTGGCAATACAATAATGGAAGTGTGTCTTCCAACGCTGAAAGCTCTTCCTCGGTAAACTAAGCACATAAAACTGTCCGAAAGCCTAAAGCCTCTGTTACATGGGGCGAGGAGCTCCTCTGACGATCTTTAGATATATCTATTACACAGAGCGACGGCAGCTGATCGTTGCTATCCTAGTGGTTAGGGTCCATTTACACAGAAACATTATCTGACAGATTATCTGCCAAAAATTTAAAGCCAAAGCCAGAAACAGACTATAAACAGAGATCAGGTCATAAAGGAAAGCCTGAGATTTTTTTTTTTTTTTTCAAATCCATTCCTGGCTTTGGCTTTAAATCTTTGGCAGATAATCTGTCAGATAATCTTTCTGTGTAAATGGAACCTGATGGTGAGTTTACACAGGCATATTTATCTGACAGATTTTGGAAGCCAAAGCCAGGAATGGATTTGAAAAGACAAGAAATCTCAGTCTGTCCTTTATGACCCGTTCCCTGTTTATGGTCTGTTCCTGGCTTTGGCTCCAAAAATCTGTCAGATAAATCTGCCTGTGTAAATGCACTATAAGTCTTTTAACATGTTGAAAGTAAATGATCATCCAATCCGTTGGGGGTATACAAGGAGGGGATGGATACAGGGAAGGGGACGCATGATGATAGGTTCTATACATATGCATTTATATTATTTTGGTCTAAGAACTTGTCTAGCCCTGTTTTGAAGCCCTCTACTGTTGTTGCTGTGACCAGATCCTGTGGTAGACTGTTCCACAGATTCACAGTTCTCATGGTAAAGAAGGCTTGTCGCCTCCGGAGATTGAACCTTTTTTTCACCAGGCGGAGGCAGTGCCCCCTTGTTTTTTGAGGGGGTTTTACCTAAAACATCTTTTCCCCATATTTCTTGTAGGGGCCATTTATATATGTAAATAAGTTAATCATATCTCCCCTTAAACGTCTCTTCTCCAGACTAAACAAATGTAATTCTTTTAATCTCTCCTCATAACTAAGATGCTCCATTCCCCTTATTAGTTTAGTTGCCGTCTTTGTACCCTCTCCAGCTCTAGAACGTCCTTTTTATGAATCGGGTTCCTAAACTGGACAGCATACTTTAGTAAAATGGCATTAGGTTGACGCGATCAATGGGCTTAATCTAAATAAGAATTTTTAAAGAGCAAGAGGAACATGTCTGTTCCTATGTCAATCAATGTTTTGTAAAGTTATAAAATTTTAAATCCAGAAGGTGAGTAAAGACAGATAAACCTTCAAGTTGGGCTGTCGATTCCCTTATTCACCTCCTTTTTAGAGTTTGCTAGAGATTTAGTTCAGGGCGGGCCTAGATCAGTTTCATAATCACTGAAGAGTGTGGAAGACAAGAAAAATTGATCTGAAAATTGAAACGTTGCAAACTTAATGGGAATCCATCAACAGGTTAACATTTCCCTACCTGCCTATATATTCTAATAGAGGATGTTACAAGACATCCCTATACTGTGGCATACCTAAACAGCTGCTTCACCCTCTAGCCACATTCCCTAGTGATTATTAAGACTACCTCTCAGCGGTGGAAGCATCGCTAGAGGAGCAGGTGGGCACTTTTTTTGGGGCACTAAGGGGTAATTGACTGTCCAAAACCCACTGAAACGTGCTTAATAGCATGTCTATAAATTGTCTTTTATATAAAACTGGGGCTCCATAGTAGAGGTACCCTGCACCTCTTTGTTATTGTTCTGTATTAGAAGCTTTCAACTGGTTAGCATGCCCTTAAATATCTGCACATGGTACAGTGTTATGGACTAAAAGTCCACCAGAAAACTAACCCATGTGAACATACCTTTAGAACCCATGCTGCACTCATGGAGGCAAAATCCAGAGTTTTCTGACCTGTGGTACACATAGGTGTGCTCAACAGCCCTTCAACTTCATACTGAATTACATAGTTTGATTTCCACAGTGTATTCAGTGTTGTCACGTCCTGGCATCTCCTTCTAGGCAATCTTCCAGACTACTTCAGAAGACGCGTAGCGTATACAGCATTTGCAAAAATTATTCACTAGAGGGGTCACAAATGGCTCTTAGATCCGATCTTATGCAACCATATTTGCATTCGCCCACAATGACATTTGCATCGAGCTCTTATACATGATAAGCCTGGGATACTGTAAAGTAATTTGTGTCACTTCTGGTAGTCGTTTCTTTTTTTTTCTTTTCAGTTTAGCCCTGCATTCTCTTGTCTCCAGCTTCTCCTGAGCGAAACAGGTTGAAGCATTTTACAGCTGACAGAAAAGAGTGAGAAGGTGATAAAACAGAAAGTGTATAAATATTAATAGTGTGTTAAATTGGATGTATGTATACAGCAGATTTGTTTTTCTTTTTAATTAGCGAGACATTACCACCAGCGTCACTGTACACATTTATAGAGCAGATGACAAACTAAGCCTCCTATTTGCTTTGGATTTATAGCCGCATTCACCTTGACCATCTCCTTATGCTCCAAATTCCCATTACTGGTTGTGTCACCTGTAACAGCCCATGCACTCAAAGTCTCTGTAAAATTTAATTGTGGGAAAAAATATTCTGACATTGTGCTCCATTTTATATTATGCTTGACTTATTTTTCTTGAGGTTGAGAGATGATGAAGCAAATGGTATTTATCATGAAAGAGATTCTGCGCACATACTAGGCTCTGTTCACAATGGCATTATGGTTTCCCAGTTGAAGGGGCTACTCCAGCAAAAGTCTTTTTCTTTCAAAACAAATAGTACCAGAAAGTTGTATAGATTTGTAATTTACGTCTATTTAAAATTCTCAAATCTTTCCATACTTATCAGCTGCTGTATGTCCTACAGGAAGTGTTTTTTTCTTCTTTTTCAGTCTGACACAGTGCTCTCTGCTGACACCTCTGTCCAAGACAGGAACTGTCCAGAGCAGTAGAAAACCTCTCCTGCTCTGAACAGTTCCTGTCTCGAACAGCAGTGGCAGCAGAGAGCACTGTGTTAGACTGAAAAGAATACATCACTTCCTGCAGGACATACAGCACCTGATAAGAACTGGAAGACATTGGATTTTTAAATAGAAGTAAATTACACATCTATATAACTTTCTGAAACCAGTTGATTTGAAAGAAAAAGATTTTTGTCCGAGTACCACAATTTTGTGTGCCTTTTTTTCTTTCTATCACCCACCCGCATGTTCCCCAGTTATTGAAGCTTTTAGTTTCTGTACCCAATATACCAGTTAGGCCTATACTGTTAAATGGGCAGAGTGGTTAGGTTCACACCCCACTTACATGCTTGGTGACAACCCTCTGGACAATCCATAGACTGCATTAATGCCCATTGACCCCTCTCTCCAGGATTGCCCACTTGACAGTCTGCGCTCTCGTTAGCTTACAGGGTGCTGAATCAAATGGCACCACTAGCTATGGAACATGGGCTAAAAGTTCTCTCCCTCCACCTCTCTCCCCTTTGAGTGGCAGCTTCAGCCCTGTGATTTCCCCTCCCTGCCACCATTCCCCAAACTCCCCAACCACCATCACTCTATGTAAGGATCCTATTAGACAAAGCAATCTTAAACAATTAACAATTGCAAATGAAAGCTACCTAAAATTGTTCACCATATTACACAACGATAGTCGTTAGTTACTACGATCATTTACTCCATCTGATCCCAGCAAATGAACGATGTCGAATTACACTGAACGATTAGTAAACGATTATCGAATGAATGTGAAATTACGGCAAACGATTAACAATGACTTTAGGTTCAGCTCAAAACATGAGATCAGCAACATATGTACAATTTTTCAATAGTTGCCTGAATTTAAACTAAACAGTTATCGTTTAAATATGAACGATATTGCCGTTTTTGCACCATATTTGTCCTGTGTAATGGGGTTCTTAGGTTTTTTTTTTTTTTTAAGTTCTCAGGAAAGTTAGTGTAGCATGTGGTATAAGATATAGTGAAGGGAAAACTGTGCTTTATATAATACTATACGGTACACAGATCACTGATCTCAGGGAGAGCAGCTAAAGCGCTCAATACAGTGAAATCCTGGGTGCATTGTCCCCTGAGAAATACAAATATGCAAAATGTCTGTGGAGCCTCATTGAAAAGTCTCGAAACACAGGACTTGCCAGATATCCTTCCAGGGTAGGGGTGGCTTCTGTAAGGAGAACACCATATCCACCATATTAAGTGGTACTTTCAGTCAATATCCAACTCAATTTACGAGTTCAAGGACATGACACAGGAAATACCAAAGCCATTACATTATACTGTTATGCTGTTAGGTCAGATCTATGCTATTACCTTTTGTGAGGAAAAAAGGGGTTTGGGGGCTAAAAAAATAATCACAGCAATCTGGGATGGCGTATTATGACATCTGACTTTTTTTTTACGTTTCTTTAAAGCGGGGTGAAGCACATTGCTTTTTTATTGTATTAAAAAAAAAACAGAATAGCCTAATGTGCTGTTCTTCTCTGGAAACCTTAAACGGAATCTGTCACTAGGTTTGCGCAGCCTTAAATGAAGGCAACGTAAAACAGAGATCAGTGTATTACTTACATCATTTTGTTCAGCCATTCTCCTAATATGCAGGAGAATAGGATTCTTGTCACCCCCCCCCCTCTCCCCTTGCCCTCCAGCTGCTGATTGACAGTTGACTGCCTATACACAGCATGGATAGATAACTGCCAATCAGCAGCTGGTGGGCGGAGTTTTCTGCTTCTCATAAATAATGAGAACTACTGAGCTCTTGCACATAATGGAGGGGACTACTTATTGTCCATGTTATTCAGGAGGAGATCTCTGGATCAGCTGCACAGAACAATGTAAGTGATACATCATCCTGTTCATATTCTCTGTCACTAGTTTATGCTACACTTACATAGGACAGGATAAACCTGCTGACAGAGTCTCCGTTCTGCTGTGCTCTGCTCCGGTTTCCGGTCTCCTGCCACTTCCTGTTCTGAGCGGGGATTTGGATTGTGACACGTCAGGCCTGCTCAGACAGTCAGCAGATGAGGCGGGACATGTCCGGGGGAGGGCATAACTGCTCCTATGTCTCTGTCATATCAAAAGATTTTACTAATGACAGGAACACTATAAAGGAATATACAAAAGTGTGGTGACAAGTCCTCTGAAATAAATGCACTAGCTCTAAGAGAATTTTGTCATTTTTGTATGTTCAATATTGTCATTGTTATGAAATATATCCTGTTGATTCCTCATAAATACATTATTTTCATTTACTACAGGTAACCACTTGTCAATTCTTTACAGTTCTCGGGGAGTAGAGGGGGTGTATTTATCTCAGGGCTGATTCATGTACTGCCTGAAACCACTCATTCACACCTCTTCCACATTTGTACACGTTATTTCCAGCCTCCTGGTAAATGGAGCTTTCTGAGTCAGATGGGTGGCTGACATAATGTAGACTTCTGTGCCATTTTATTGCCCACATCAGAATGCCGTCTCTGTCAGGAGACAGCCCACTCCGCCTGTGCGTCTGTCACTCTGCCCCGGAGTGACAGTAACTTACTGCACCTTTTCCAGGCTGCTACCGAAGCCTCATGCCCAGCATTACTAGAGTGATACCAAGGAGCTGAGGAATCCTTACTACTCTGTACTGCTATCTTTTCATTGTGCAAGTAAAACACATATGTTGCTTTGTTCAGAATACTGCTAAAAAAGAACTGCCTTCACATAAAGACTACACCAAAATATTGCACTTTATTATAGACTTTTCAGCAATGACACTGATCCCTTAAAAGGGTTATCCGGCCTTACTCAGGAATATATATATATATATATATATATATATATATATATATATATATATATTTATTTTTATTTTTATTTTTTTTTAGGGCTTTTATGGTCACATACCATTGTAGTTGAGTTTTTTGTGACTCCCATTTCCCCCATATTCTCACCCTGTATCCCCCGGTAGCCGCTCTGCAAATCGCTCCATTTCTGGTTTGCAATGCTTCTTCTCCCATTGGAAGGTTCTCTCATACCTGTCCCACCTTGTATCTCTAATTACAGGCAACCATGCCCACCCATCTTTTTGCTAACTCCGCCCTTCATATATGCCCCATTTCTATTCACTTTGACCGGCCCTCATACAGAACAGAGGTGTGTCATACTGAATCACATAGCAGCTGTCCCGTCCCGCCACCAACGATAACCACTGTCCCCGCTCATCGCGGCCCCCGCTGACCCCGGCCACTCACAACTCGCTGGAGGACCATGATAGCTGCTGACTGACGGCGCAGGAGCGTGGCGGGGGACAGTGGTAAGCCATGGCGGCGGGACCGGATGGCTGCCGCAGGACAGGTGAGCAGCTGCAGGGCTGCTGTCTGCCACCTCATGGCAGAAGCGGCCCTGGCACTGACATATGTACAGAGCCATGTATTCAGGGGACGGGGCCCCTCCTGATTCACTAACTGACCTGACCTGCGCTTGCCGTAGTGTGGTTGTAGAAATTTACACCTGCAAGGATGCGTGAATCATGCTAATTTAGGCCTGAAAGCAGGCCTTACCTCCTCACCCCCTTGCCACCTACGCCCCCCACTTGCCTATCGGACAAACAGGGAATACGGCAGGCGAACCATCTGCACCTTCTCCCCACCATACACCACTGGCGCAAACCTCATAAATGTTCCCCTAAATGCCTATATAGCCCTCTTCTCACGTTGGAGCTGCGGTCCTCTTTACTCTGGACTGTATTCTCACATCACACAAGCAATGCAGCATAGCTGTTGGCCTGATCCAAAGGATCATTATACTGCTCATGCGTGAAGCTTGCGCTATAATTTTAATTAATCTTACAGATGACCATACCGCTCCAGTTATAATGAAATTGATGACAGTCCAGCCTCTCTGACTACATTCATAGTCTCTTACATTATTAAGTGATATATAGAAATTAGGATTATGATACTGTCATACCACTAGGCAGAGATAGTCCTAACCCTAACTATCCATATGGTGTTTTGCTGATACATCATGGGATTGATAGCAGAATTGAAAAAGAAAGGATGTTATTTGCTATCTGAAAATCAAGATGGTGGCAAATCCGAAGTTTACGTGATTTAGATTCAGTAATGAAATGTAGGAAAACATTAAAGCTGCGATGAAACAGTAGTGGTGAGTGTGCAATATATAGGGGGAAAATTGTAGTCAGCAAGGGTAAAACAAGGGCAAAATTTGGGGGTAAAACAAGGGCAAAATGTTTATACTGATAAACTCATTTGGTGGTCTCTCTAGTCGGCCAAATGGGTGTGGTTGATGAAGGGGAACAAAAAATAATTTTGCCACAAACAGACATTTCCATCAGCTATGGGCTGCTTTGTACCACTACAAATTACTTCATTACCTAATATATGGCTATGGAAGACCACATACCTCCTGCTTGATATCACATACTTTTTTAAAAAAAAAAGTGTTTCAAGTGATTTATAAAAGTCTCAATTTTTTCTTTGCACAGATGTGGCTTGTACAAAAAAATGCAACTTGGGGTCCTTTGACAAGGCGATTTTTAATGATTAATGACTTATAATAAACAGTCGCAAACGAGATTGTTTATCGTTAACCTAAGATGGTTAACCATATTACACAGACTAAGGCTGCGTTCACACTACGTATATTTCAGTCAGTATTGCAACCAAAACCAGGAGTGGATTAAAAACACAGAAAGGATCTGTTCACACAATGTTGAAATTGAGTGGATGGCCGCCATATAACGGCAAATATTTTCTGTTATTTTAGAACAACGGCTGTTGTAATGAAATAATGGCAGTTATTTACTGTTATATGGCGGCCATCCACTCAATTTCACCATTGTGTGAACAGATCCTTTCCTGTTTTTAATCCACTCCTGGTTTTGGTTGCAATACTGACTGAAATATACGTAGTGTGAACGCAGCCTTATAGTCGTTAGTTACGATCATTACTACGATCGTTTACTCCATGTGATCCCAGCAATAGAATGAACGATGTGCAATTACACTGAACGATTAGCAAACAATTAACGACGATTTTAGGGTCAGATGTAATTTAACACTACACAAACAAATTTTTGATTGTTGCCTGTAATTACACAGGGCAATTATCGTTTAAATTTAAACAATATAACGATTTTTGCAGTCAAATTTGCAGTTTGTAGCAGAAAGTCAAGGCTTACACTCTGATTTTTGCCATGTATGTGTAGTTTGTAGGTGGTATGGATCTGTACAGGAATTATTCCCATTCAAAGGGACTTGGGAAACTGGAAAGCCAGTGGGCCAGGTAATAATACCTCTTTGAAATTTCCTTATAGCCTGGGCTGCATATTTGGGGACAATTTTTTTTACATTTAGACAATTCCTTTAAGTGATTCTTCCTTCAACTGATTGGAGGTTAAATTTTCCCAAGTGTGAATAGATCAGGATTAATTCATATTCCTGCCTCTGAACAAGGCATGATGCAAAATAAATAGTAACATCTGTAGTAGAGAACGATGTGGCACTCACCCCGTTATAATATCGTATTAGGACTTTATTTCAACAGTGATCAAATTCACATAAAACAGGTAACAGAGAGGACGCTATTAGTGCTACAGCCACAACTGTTTTGTGCCAAAGCAAGTCGGAAGAAGTACTTTGGCACGAAACAGTTGTTGCACTAGTGCTAATAGCATCCTCTCTGTTACTTGTTTTATGTGAATTTGATCACTGTTGAAATAAAATCCTAAGATGATACTGCAGGGCGAGTGTCATATCTTTCTCTACTACAGATGTTAATGTTATAATCTGCTTTATATAGAGCACCACCTAAGTATCATACCCAAGTGTCTAATGAGTACACTAACCCACATTATATGGGTCTTAAAGTTGTGCCGGACTTGTTTTCTACATGTCACGGGTGCGTGTAGAGGAAGACAAGCCGACACTACTTGCGTCTCTGCTTAGTGTGGGAGGCTAAACTAATTAAGACGCTTCAACAAATGATACTTAGGTGGTTCTTACTGTTGAAATAAAGTGTGCAAAATACTGTATCGGGTGAGTGCCATATCTTTTTTTTTTTTTCCTTACAATTGAACACTAATTTACTACATGTGTTTGTTTCTAAATAAATAGTATTTATGTAGTAGTTTTTTTTATATTTATTGTAGCGATATAAGAGTATGACATGAGCCTTTGCATTTTTTGTAGTTTCCATATTCAACCAGCCATATATAATGCAAACGCTTATCACTATGCTGATCAGAATAATGTATACCTTCTTCTCTAAACCCTTGAATTGTCTTTTAATGAAAATAGTGATTCCTGATAAGAGCTGCTACTTAAACAGGCACTATACTTTCAACAAGCTTTACATAAATCAATAGTACAAGCAAACGTAAGAAACTTTGTAATACATTTTATAAAAGAAAAATTCCTCTTTCTCAACTTAGAGTCTTTTTCTGCTCTTCCTTTATAATATTATTGCTTACTTTGCAAAAAAATAGTCTACATCGATTAGACCACTGAGGGATCGGGTCACAAGCTGTCCATAGACATCTTTGGAGGGGCTTGAGAGACAGATGCAGAAAGGAAGACGTACTCCTGAAGAAGCTATGGAGACATAGCGGAATGCGTGGGGTTGTACTCTCATATGCCAGGCTGGGTTTGCTCTTTGTGCAGTATTATGATTTACATCTTAGATTTTGTGCTCATTGTTCATAATTGGAGCTGCCTTTACACATAGATGTTGTTTGGCGTATATATACTAATCCTAAGTATTGTGGGGATGCACATGAGAGGTGTAGGTGTCAAACTTACTTTTAATTGTTTTTAACCTATCTTTGTTGTTGTCTTTTGTATAAAGAGTTTTGTGGATTTATTACATTACAATTGGAGTTTGCATACCTATTTATAGTAATGTCACTTTATGTGGTATCTTTCTTTTGACCTACTGATTTGCACCCCACTAGTGATCAATGGTGCCCACTTTGTCTGGTTGTTAGATGCATAAAGGAAGTGACATACGAGGAAGGAAGCGAGTTCTATTTATGAACCAGTATTCGACGGGTGAATATTTTTTAGATGCAACTTTTTTGTTAATTTGCCTGTTCTCAGTATTCACCCAAAACTTCCCATAATCCATGATAAGCGCCCAATTTATCATTTGCGACTTTTCGCACAAAGTCGCACAAACAGGTGCAGGCCTATGTCTGGTCACTAACAGGTGAATAGGATTGCAATTTTTTATTTAGATTTAAACCCAGTGCTTGATTTACATCTTATACTGCTCACAACTGCTTTATAGTGTCCTCCATGCTGTCGGTTCTGAGGGTTGAGAGATATAGGAGAGCAGTTTCCACTGTTCAATGGGGAAAGTGTATCAGAGACATCATAGTGGTCAGTCTCCTATTAAGTCAGCGACAAAAAAAATTAGAGATGAAGCCTGCAGAGTAAAAACTGGTGAAAATGGCTTATACAACTGAGGCTATGTTCACACTACGTAAAAAACACGGCCATATTTCATAATAACGGCCATATTTGCGCCTTGTATGATATCAAAAATAGTACTACTTCTAAAATCCACACACACAACATCTGATTCTGGAGAGTTACACAAAAGTGTAGACTCACAAAAATACAACAATACAAAATAAAAACTTCAGTGACCAATATTGTTAGGGCCAACCTGTTTCAGTAAGCAAAACTTTCAGCCTCAAATACTGCTATACCTAGCCTTAGTTTTTTTTTTCAGTCTAAACAGGTCGAACACTCCACGTTCATTTTATAAAGTATCTGTATGAGTAATGGAGTGTTGTTTCTGACAAAGCTTATAAAAAGTTATGACCTTTTCGCTGAGCCATAGAATTAAATGATTACATAATGGCCGCCAGCCCTTACCACTAAGGCATATGAAGAAGCTTACCAAGGAAGAGTTATCGGTCTTCAGTATGTTCCCCCTAGTGGTGGCTGCAAGCAGACAATATTTTCTCATTTCCCTCTATGGCCGTGTGGAGCGGGAGTAAATTTGGAGCTTTGTAGCAGGACAATTTACCACCAGTCTTATAAAGATGTATTACGGAACTAATCAAATCCTAGGATTTTTGGCTTAAATTATAGGTATACAATATTATATAGGTTCAGTTATATTTGCTGTACGTCTTTGTATTAGCCTGAGATATTTACATGGGAATTATCGATTTGTACAAAAGCAAAGATCAACGCTCTCAAACAAAATAAACCTAAGCCGCGGAGCGTAAATGATTGTTACATACAGGAGCTGTTTATGTATGCATTCATTTAGATGTATTGATGTGCTAGCAAACTCGCAGTGTGTGAAAAATACAAATAAAACAGGTACGCAGGGCATATCTCCCTGTGTGTGAAACCCTATCTTAGAGATATCGCCTATTATGTAGACAGGAGTTTATTTTATGTAAATTGCTATCGCCTTCATCAGTATTCTCTTCTGTTTTAATCTGGTTCCTCGTGCAGAGGTGCATTGACACCATGTGCACAGAGTTTAAAAATCTTCTTTTCATATATATACTGTATGTGTGTGTGTGTATATGTATATATATATACAGACACTCAGACTTACACTATAACTGGCAAATGCCCCAGCAAAAGGTTTCCTCTTTTTCGGTGTCATCTTGAGAAGTGCTAAGTCTGGAACAGATCACTGCTCTTTAATGAAGGGCGTGAATATATTTTCTTCAAATGCCATTGAAGTCGATTCAAATCAAAAATGATAAAAGTCAAAGTCTGGTATAATATCTGCACAAATACTTTAGATTTGCTCTATGTAACCAGCCGCAGAAAGCCCTGTGTAACATGCTCCTATTCTAATTTCAGCGCCTCAACAAGGTTCTGTATTTAGAATTTTTTGACAGCATTGCCTGACACTTTAGTTTCGAGACACATTACCATGACGTGGGATTTATTCCAGCATTGATTATATACCAGTATTGTATCTACAGGAAAAGGAAGACTGTACAAGTGTGTTATAAAATAATAGTGTATAATCTATGGCAGGAAAACACTATTCTAATATTTGCTGTGCACCATAATTTGACACTTGAATTAATGGTCATCCAAGCTGCATAAAATATGGAATTTCATATCTAACTTATGTTACCTGATAAACTTTCCTAGCTATGCATAGAATAACTGCAGTCAGCAAGCATAATGTCTAATAGAGCCCAATCATGTAGATTTCATCTAAATAACTGAACACAGCATCAAATTTGCACCATTAAATCTGCTGCGGATCCTGTACGTGTTAACGCACCCTTAAGGCCTTCATATATTTTAGACACATAGCCGACCCACCAATTTCATGCATAGAATATAGGCAAACTATAACTCCCAACCGCCCTAGACAAGTGCCCCGCTATCGTTCGCTCATCTCTAACTAGTCTACTGTATGGGTAACTGCACATTTGTATACCCTGACAATATAGTGTCAAAAAGGAAAAACAACTCTGTGGAGTACAAGAAAGGGATTGTTTTTGGAACAAAAAAAATAAGACCTAAGCCATAGCACCTTTATTTGGGAAAAAAAAATATTAGACTCTGGGATCTTTATGGACCCATCGCTATAGCTGCCACTCAATCCATTAATGAGACCTTTCTAAGAGTACAAACTCACTGGGCGAATCCGCAGCAAGACCCACTGCGGATCCCTGCCCTGTACAGTCTGTGGGCAGACAAAATTGCAGCAGGATGCACATCCCGCTGCGACTTTGACAGCAGCCCGCCCCGTTAACCCCCCGGCCGCCAGAGCGTATACATCACCAGGTCCCCTCTCCTGGGGTGCCCAGCACGTCCTGCTCAGCCAATCAATGCGCTGCCCTGCCGCAGCGCACTGATTGGCTGAGCGGGACGTGAAGACACCCGGAGCCCCATAGCAAGCCGGAGCAGGGGTTAACAGGGCGGGCTGCTGTTAAACTCACAGTGGGATGTGCATCCTGCTGTGAGTTTGTCTGCCCATAGACTTTACAGGGCAGGGATCCGCAGCGGGTGTCACTGTGAATTTGCAGCGAGAAACAGATTTGATGGTGTGTTCAGTTGTTTAGATCAAATCTGCTGCTATACGGTGTGTGTAAGGGTCCTATTCCACAGGAACGATAATCGGCCCGATTCGGCCGATTATCGCTCGGTGGAATAGAGAGAACGATCAGCCGATCGTGTCATCAGCTGATCGTTCATTTAGGGCCAGACCTAAAATCATCGTTCCCCCACCGCGCATCGCTACGGTGGAATAGCGGTGCGCGGTGGGCGATCGACGATTTGAGGAGCGCAGCATACATTACCTGCAGGGCTTCTCCTCCGATCTGTCTTCCTCCCCGGGTCCCGCGCGCTCTAGCTTCAGAATGGCCTGTCAGCTGACGGAGCGCTCGGCCAATCACAGGCCGGGACCGCCGCGGCCTGTGATTGGCTGAGTGGCCTGTCAGCTGACAGGCCATTCTGAAGCTAGAGCGCTCAGGACCCGGGGAGGAAGACAGATCGGAGGAGAAGCCCTGCAGGTAATGTATGCTGCAAGGGCTGCAAGGACATCGGTAACAATGTCCCTGCAGCCCTCGCTCAACGATCATCGGGCCGTGGAATAGGCCAAGTAAACAAGCGCTGATCTAGCAAATCGGCGCTTGTGTACATCGTTGATCGGGCCCTGCTCGGCCGTGGAATAGGGCCCTTAGGCTACCCTAAAGCTCTTTGAGTAAAAGAAAAAAAAAAATAAAAATTTCCCCCAGTACATTCGTGCCAGTGGGCTTACTGCAGTCACTGGAATACCTTATTCCAGTATCCTAATGGCAGAGTAGCCCCAAAACACGAACAGATTTGTACAGCTTGTTGTATTGTAATATGCTATTTATTGTAATCATCTCCAATTTTCAGACTTTCGTGCATCGTTGTTTCGAGAGTTACTGGCTAAGTGCTGTCTCTTTTTTTTTTTTGTACGCTTACATATATTTGGGTTTGCGCTGTCTGCTATACGCGCTTTCATATGAATGACCTGGGCAGACGTTCCCTCCCTTCCTTTTTCTTCCTCACACACCACATGTCTCTGGAAACCTTTTAGCAAAATTGTTGCCTTAAAACTTGTAATAAAACTTAATGGTCTGTCCTTATGGTGAAATGAGGGAAGGGGTGAATAAAAATTCCTTCTGTGATCTGATAGAACAGGGATAGCCAGCAATCGCTGCATACATTGTAGAGGAAGGAGGATGTTAAAATCGCCACCTGTCTACAAGGTCCTAACTCAATAACCACCATTGGGTCTTTGCAGTTCTCTGCTGTCCCTACTTGCAAGATGTCCTTATTAAAAAAATATTTTTTTTTGCTTTTAGAAGAATAAGAACAATGTTTGATTACTACATAGAATCATCTGGTCTGCATCTACACAGTGCACGGAGCTATCTGTTTCTCTTTGCCTGCCGGTGTTGCTGCTCTGCCAAACAGCTGTTTGGGTGGGGTTCTGCGTGTCGGCACCCCACCAATCTGATATTAGTGACCTATCCTGGGAAAAGAGGCAGCAGTACAAAAGTCCTTGAAAATGACAGTCCAATCCTTACATGTTAGACACCAACTTAATGGCGTCTGTCCAGTTTCTATCATATTGTCTTATTGTGTTGCCTTGCAGTTCCCCATTTGAGGTTTCAAGGGGAACATTAAAAGTACCTGTCATGATGTACACTAACCCGATCAGTGTGAAATCCATTATGCTGGCAGACGTTTGGGTATCCATGATCAGAATGGGGCTCGTGCACTGAACAAACCTGGCATGGTCATATCCATGGATACCTGAACTTTGTGCGGCTGAATGAACTTCACGCTGATACGCCATACAGGTACATTACAGTGAACACCACCCCACCAAATTCTGACACTGCCATCAGCATGTTGAAAGAGAAGTCTGAATTCATCTAATCAGGCAAAGGTTTTGCACTGTTATAGGAACAACAAATTGTGCATTCAGATCTGTTAGTTGAAGCACCAGCATAGTATTTGCCTGTAGTTTGCTCAACTGTGCTTCAGCTGTACATCACATAGATTCTCAACATCTTCCTCTAACCCCTTGTGTCGAAGAAGTTGTTTATGTCCACAAATTCCCCTTTCACAGGAGGTGAAAAATCGTTATATCGTACGAATGTAAACGATAGTCATTCTGTGTAATTGCAAGCATCGATTGAAAAATCATTCGTATGTCGTTGATCGTTGATTTAGATCTGAACCTAAAATTATCGTTAATTGTTTGCTAACCGTACGCTGTAATTCCAAATTAGTTCGCTCAAGTTCCGCATTTGTTCACTAATCGTTCAGTGTAATTGCACATTGTTCATTCTGGGATCAGAAAGAATAAACGATCATAGTGACGATCGCAATAACGATCGTAACTTACGACCATCGTTCTGTGTAATATAGTAAACGATTTCAGGTTAACGATAAACAATCTCGTTTGCGATCGGTTATCGTTAGTAGTTAAAAATATGGCTCATTATTAAAACCGCATGACAGTGCCCCACATACAGTAACAAGAGACTTAATCATAACATTGTTTATAAAAACGTCAATTTCGGAGCTAAAATATAAACTGACGTAACTCTATAGGTCATCAAACCGCTAAATCAGTCTAGGCACCATATAGGTATAGGCAGAATATGTAGTGAAAACCTGAAGCTTCATGACCTTCATGAAGCATTTTGGCACACAGTAGCACAATTAGGTCACGCACCCTTTTAATGAATAACAGCCGCTTTGCACTAAGCCACACCCCCTTGTTGAGCATAGCCCACATCATCATCTTTTCTTGTTCTCGCTTCTTTTGGCCTAATGTTTTCCATGAATCTGTCTAATAGCTGGCACGCCAGTGTTGTATTGAAGAATACACCAATACCTTAGTGCAAAAACACGTCTGTTTATCTCCTCCACAAATTAAGCTGCTTCTGGGATTTGCCCAGGTCTGCCTTAATAGAACACTTTTTTTTTTCTGTATCCCAAGCAATAATTCTCTATGAATGTCAATGTTGAGCACCCAAGACTTTGATTATAATTATATATGTCTGGATATGTGTGGATTATAATCTGCTTGTCTTGATAGACATCCTAATGGTCTGAACGCTGTTTTACCATTTTCGCTTAATTAACTCGAGAGCTCCATGATTAAACCTCGAAATCCCTGTGCTTAGAATCCTCAAAGTAGATCACAATTTAGCCCGTAATTAGTTATTAAACATAGGTAAACTGAGCGTCTGGGGACAGCATCGGGGTCAATAGGCACCACTGATAACGAGGAAGGAGAGGCGATAAATGCCAAGTGGCGCCAACATGGTACTAATGAAGGGTGGAAAGAGTCATAAAGCTGGCTATTGTGCTTTTACAACGTGACCTTTAGTAAATGTTAGTAAATGCAACTGCACCAAACAGCAAATAAACATTCTCTACTAGACTTAACTAAATACAAAACTGTTGGTTCTCTTACTACTAGACAGTGGACACTTCACAGCAATTTCAGTGTTAGATCCTAAACACAGTTGTTTTTAACCCATTATTGTATTTTAATCATTGCTTCCAAAGTGACATCCCATAAGGATTAATACATACACTGAATCCGCCAGCTTGTTGCTGAACAGTTGTCTTTATGGGAATAGCTTTCACATACTGAGAAATTGCACTTTCTTCCACCATCACCACCAGAGGACATGCTATATATGTGTTATGCAGATGCAGCACTACAAAGATGTACTCAGCATATGGCACACTGTGTGAAATATTAGAATGTGTTGTTTGTAGTTAAATAAAAAAAAAATACCTGCAGGTAAAATATGTATTGCCTTAATATGACTGACCACTAGTGTTCAGCAAACTTGCTGAACGTTCGGGTTTGGTGAACTAAATGCTCAGCATTTGACTCCCACTCCCTGGAGAAGATGGGAGCAGCCCTATGGCGGTAGCCATGTTTTCTACAACTCCATAGGGCTGCATCCAAATTCTTATAGCGTAACTATCATTTCAGGGTCATTTTTCTGAAAACAATAAATATCAATAGCACAGGTGATTTTAAGAAACTCTTTAATAGGTTTTATTGACCAAAAGGGTTTCCTTCTGTACTGAAAAATCTGTTTTCCCAGCTCCCCCCCATAACTTCAGAAGAAACAGGATTTCTGTGTCCATTATGGTCTATGTAGAGGGGCTGAGAGTCAGCACGGAGCAATCTTCTCTCAGCAAGATAAGCACTGACCTTTCTGACCCCTGAATCCAGCGTTTTAGGTGCCCAGACAGTCTACAAACAGCTGACCTTTATGTCTCCTCTTCCTGCTCACTCATCTCCCTTGGCCCCTCCCCTTTCCGTAGGATATAATGGACACAGCAGAACCCGTCTTCACTGGCTTCTCTGTAATGAAAACGGATTTGCCTGATAATGCACAGTTAAGAAGTGTGTGTGTGTGTGGGGGGGGGGGGACTGGGAAACTGCTTTTTGAGTACAGAAAGATGTTTTTTTTTTACCTAATAAAGCCTATAATAAAGGTTCTTAAAATCGTTTATACTACTGATTTTTACAAAAAGAAAATATGACAGTTACCCTTTAAGCCACTGAGCGTTGAATCCCTAGCATTCAGGTTCGGCAAGTTTGCTCACCAATACTACCAACCCGAACAAGGCACAAAGACAAAGAACTTATGGCGCCCAAAAGGGAATGGGTCCTCAGAAAATGACCTATAGATAAGACACCATTCACAATAAATGAATGTAGAAGGAACTTTGGCCAAAGAGCATGCCTTGAATACTCCTATAGTACTGGATAGGGTCTTTCCAGACCATTATGTCAGCAGGGCTTTCCGTAAAGCACTTCTCTAAATGCTGTTAAGGTGTACCTATCATTCCAACAAACTTCTTACCTGTCACACTGACCTATGAGAAGTTTGTATCAGTAGGATTCTGGGTTCTCATTGTCACTATGAAGGGGTCGTAACACACACCTACAGCCAGTATTTTTCATTGTGGCTTAGGCTGTGTGAATATCTGGTGCATCTTTATACTGTCTAGTCTGAGTTTAGACTATTTTTTAGTTAGTTTACGTGTTTGTGAAAAATGTGTGGCAAAATGTGGCATTTTTCGGGTTTCATGTTTAAGCCACCCCCACTTTTAGATAAGCCACTCCTCTTTCCAGTTGTGTCACAAATCCCCATTCCTTTTGTCCAGTTTGGTTTAGTATTTTTATTACACATGCACAAACTGTGGCAAAACACTGTCTTTAACACTTTTACACCAACACATTAAAACAAGCACTGTTATTTAAGCAGAACTTGATCAGAATAATTTATTGTAGACTGGTTTGGCTTACTGACCGCAGTTAGGAATTTTAAAATTTGTGAAAAATGTTCAAAACAGTGTGTAAAAAAAAACACAGTGTGTGAACGAGACCAATGCAGTTTTTTCAACGGCGCTGCTGTGATCTCCAGGTCTTTTTGTATGTCATACTAAAATCTTGAAAAAAAGTGGCATGATAAAGACCCTCTTAGCACTGCTAAATGCTATAGCCAGTCGTGTGCTTTTCTCCTCTGAGTTTAAGTGCCCTCTGTCTTGAATTAATGTCACTTTATAGCGGGTGATGAATGTATTTTTAGGCTGTGTACAAGGAAGCTATAATACATTTCCATAATTTTACAAATGTTTACAGTGGTCGCCGTCTGTCTGTACTCCAGAAGCTGCTGGCAGTTTACTCTCTTATTTAATTTGCATGGCCTCATTTCCATACGAGGACACGTAAGACGAGTTCCTTTCTAATGAATGATCTGATGAGCCTGTAGTACTTGTACAGACCGTGCTCGTCCTCCTCTTCCTCTAATCAGGATTGACTACTCCTGTGTCCAGCCGCACTATTACACTCCTGCTCTTGGATTATGCAGGATTATTTTTGGAAACCTTGTGACACTTTGTACCGTCAAGTTTATTTCTGTTCACGTTCTTCATCTCAGAACGCGCCTTAATATTTCTACTTTTTCTTTTCCATCTTTTTATGTTTTTTGTTTTTTTTTCACTGCAAAATCTCCTGACAAGCCATTGCCAGGGGGGTTCTTACCATGACACCTCTCTTGATCATCACTGTAAATGCTCTAGATTACTAGGTATTGTGACACTAGCACCTTAAGCCATAGTGGGAAAGAGAAGCAGCTTTCCAACCTTTTTCATAGGTTGGTCGATAGGTATGCCGCAAGTGACCCACGGGCAGCAGCTACAAGGGAGTGGGTTATATGTGAAATCAATGGGTGCTGGCTGCCTCTGCTCTTACACTTTGCCATCCTCCTCTACCCCTCCTCTTGCAACACGGTTTGTCATTTCCGATCACTATTAATATCACCTGTTAAGTGCCCAATGGGCTTCATCGCTCCTCTCTGCCCATCAGCCTTACCTCTCGCACATGGGGATGGAAGGGATAATTGCTAAACATAGCATCTAATGCTCGAGGCACAGATCGGAGATTATTCCAGCCTGATTATATGGCTGCCAGTTGCTCTTTTGAAGCAGCCAGTTTAAAGGCACAACCTGTTACTTAGCCGGCTCTTTATAAATTGCCTCTGTGTTTTCCGCTTCTCACCTTCACAGTAAAATAATAATAAAATAAAAAAAATCCCTGCTGGATTTTGTGTTCTGATATAAATAATGCTGGATTTATTTCCTTGCCCTTATCTATGAAATTTCAATGAACTGCTTTATGACTCAGCCGCACTAACTGGACGCCGGAATATCAGTGACATTAATTCCTTGCTTTTAGATGAGCACAACAGTGCCAGTTATAGAAATGTGTCTTGCTCTCCGTGGATTGGATGGTAGGGAGTTCAGCTCCGAGGGCAAGACTTTTAAAAGCTTCGATATTAAAAGGGAATTTAACATGCATGACCATTATATGGCTGCCTGCTTAGCATGTTGCAGAGGGAGTTGGCGCACTGTAACATACAGAAGGAAAACAGTGTTTGACATTTTCCTTGATGCCGCCGTATGTACTTATGAAAACATCAAATCAGTCACCCCGCTCAGACCCCGCTGCAAAACCTGGATGAACGCAGTGAAGAAAATTCTTGGTGATATGCAAGTTATAACTATTAGGCTAGAGCATTATCACAAGACTGAAAATGTGTTACAGCTGAAAGAACCTGAAGAACAAAGACCCAGCTGTAGCGACGCATTCCATTATAGCGCGCCACAGTCACATGGACCAGTCTGTTTTTTTGAAAGTCAAGAGGACAAGAGGTAAAGGACAGCAACGTGGGATGACAATTTTACAGATTTTCAAGAAAAAATATTATTGATCATTTATTTGGCATCCACAGTACACAGAGCAGGGCCAGAAACAGTTGGCTCTGTAGTCAGCATAGCCGCTTTGGCTCCTAGTGAAGTGAATAGGAGCCTAAGCTGCAGTAACCAAGTGCCGCCACTACTTTGAGTACAAGCCAACTGCTTCTGCCCTGTTCTCAGTGTAGTGGCACTGCTGATCAATTATTGATAGCCTATCAGTAGTGTTTTCCTTAAAAACCTCCTTAGGGTGCGTTCACACCTACAGGATCTGCAGCAGATCTGCAGCAGATTTGATGCTGTGTTCAGTTATTTAAATGAAATCTGCTGCAGAAAATCAGCTGCAGATCCTGTAGGTGTGAACGCACCATTAAAGATCATATTGACAATTGGTATTGGTCATGTAAACAATCCCAATACTTACCTTATGTTGTGTGAACATGTCCCAAGGGTGTGTGTACACTACAGAATCTGGGCGGATAACCAGGTGGATTCCGCCGTCCACCCAAAGAGTTGACTTGTCAATTCTTTGGGCGGACGGCAGGATCCGACTGTGCATAGAATAGATTCTATGGCATGTGTGGAGATGCGCAGGGGCGAGTGCCCGGATTCTGTAAGGTGCACACACCCTAACACCTATGCACAGTGTCGGACTGGGATACCTTGGGCCCACCCAGGAATTTAATTCTAGGGGCCCACCCTACATATAGCAGATATAACCAGTGCCACATTACTATAGCAACTTTGCACAGAGCTGTGTATGTGACCAGCAATGCTTGCTCACTGCTAGTAACTTGTCAGTCATTCTATGCATACAGCATTTTTAAGGGTCCTGTACAGATCACAAAGGGTCCCAGAAAAAAAAATGAAGCCGTCCTCACCTGGTGCCCAAAGGCGCAACTCATTATGGCACAGGTAAAGAGCAGCACAGGACATGTAGTATCACTCTATACCATACCTCCCAACTTTTGCTGAGAGGAAAGAGGGACAGTCACGGCAATGCACCGCGCCCCCTATAGCCACGCCCTCCCCATAACCATGCCCCCATAGCCACACCCTCATATCCACGTCACCTATTACCATTCTATAAAAAAACAAATATCACCACATCATGACTTATACCCCCCCATACCATTACTACATAACATCCACTACACAAAGACCAGTATCTCCCCATACACTGACTCATATGGAGGTAGATACAAATGCTGCACAGGCTCCTTACACCACATACATGATTACAGTACAGCTACATTCAGTGACTCACAGGGGGGTCTTCTCTGATCGGAATTGCTCACTTTTTCTCTTCTTCTCCATCTGGTACAGTCCATCATGAAAACCACTCCTGGCAATGCCTTGTCCCTGAAGAATCTGCCAGACAAATATTTTAGGTTTTTTGCTTTTGCACCATCCTCACAATCTATACAAAGTCCCCATCTATATTGCTCTGCACTGTAACAGTGCTCACTCTATGCCACCCTGTAGTGTTTAGGCCTAGTATGGACCCTCAAATAGAACTTAGGCCCCTCTGTTCCCTCATATAGTAGATACACCACCTCTGTGCCCTCATATAGTAGAGAAGCCACCTCTGTGCCTCCATATAGTAGATACACCACCTCTGTGCCCTCATATAGTAGATACACCACCTCTGTGCCCTCATATAGTAGAAATACCACCTCTGTGCCCTCATATAGTAGATACACCAGGATAAGCACAGGGGCACAGAGCTGGTAGAGATAAGCACAGGGGCACTGAGAGCTGGTGGAGATAAGCACAGGGGGCACAGAGCTGGTGGAGATAAGCACAGGGGGCACAGAGCTGGTGGAGATAAGCACAGGGGGCACAGAGCTGGTGGAGATAAGCACAGGGGCACAGAGCTGGTGGAGATAAGCACAGGGGGCACAGAGCTGGTGGAGATAAGCACAGGGGCACTGAGCTGGTGGGGATAAGCACAGGGGCACTGAGAGCTGGTGGAGATAAGCACAGGGGCACAGAGCTGGTGGAGATAAGCACAGGGGCACAGAGCTGGTGGAGATAAGCACAGGGGCACAGAGCTGGTGGAGATAAGCACAGGGGCACTGAGAGCTGGTGGAGATAAGCACAGGGGGCACAGAGCTGGTGGAGATAAGCACAGGGGCACAGAGCTGGTGGAGATAAGCACAGGGGCACAGAGAGCTGGTGGAGATAAGCACAGGGGGCACTGAGAGCTGGTGGAGATAAGCACAGGGGCACAGAGCTGGTGGAGATAAGCACAGGGGCACTGAGAGCTGGTGGAGATAAGCACAGGGGCACAGAGCTGGTGGAGATAAGCACAGGGGCACTGAGAGCTGGTGGAGATAAGCACAGGGGCACAGAGCTGGGGAAGGAGGGGGGATAAGCACCATGCACAGCTGAGGGACACCTGACAGACCCCCCTCCCCGGAGCACTCACCTCTGCTCTCCCTCCCTCCAGGCTGATGCAGGTCATGTGCTCTGGACCCCGGCGGCCTCCTCCTCCGCCCCAGCTCTCTCTGCCAGGTACTGATGGTGTATAGGGGGCGCACCATAGACCTGTGATAATCCGGCCCTGGGAGCTATGGGGGAGAGAGCGGCCTCTTGTGGCCGGAGGCAGAATGACGCCTTCGGCCACAAGAGTTTTAGCAGAGCAGGAAGCTGATGTTTCCTGCTCTGCCAGTGTGCGGGGGGCGGCGGGACACACGGGGGCTCTACCGGGACAGCGAGACGTGACCCCAAAATCGGGACCGTCCTGCTGAATCCGGGACAGTTGGGAGGTATGCTCTATACTGTAGGCCAGTCCCTTCATCCACTTCAGTAATACTGGGGTTTTACTAGTACAATTTATTTTTCTATTTTATTTTTTTATTTTTTTACATGTGCCACAGATCCTGACTGTCTGTAGCATTGTATGTTGTTACAATGGTCCAAAAAAATCTTGAGGCCATTGTAAGTTGAGGGACCACTGTATATATGATGTATATTCATGGTGGTGCCTATGTTGCTATGATATGCTATCATTGGTCGCTTGAGAAAAACTTTTGACAAATCTTGCAGATATACTGTAGCTCTAAACCTTGCAATGTATGTTTTCCCTTCAAGCTTTGAGTGACCCTTTAATACAGGGATACACACATTCATGCAGGAGGTCTACTATCCACTGCTCCATCCTATCTGTGTAGCAGGCAGATGTCCAGCTTTATAACTCTGCTATATGTGATGGACCCCCAACTCCCGAGCATAATAAGTTAAACCAAAGAACGCAAAATAAAGACACAACACATTGTAATCAGATGTAAAGGGTCCCAATTTTATTTAAAATTACATGGCACTGAAAATGGCAGACCCCCGACTCACGAAGAGTCACCCTCCAGCACTCAGGCGAGGAAAAAACCCCTGTGGGGGAAACCTCGAGGGAGCCATGGCTGGAGAGTTGTCCCTCCCCTAGGCTTAGAGGGTAATACCATACTATAAATATAATTAACTGGATGGAAGAGAGATTTGGCTGCAACATCTGTCACCTTATTGATGGTTAGGCGGCTGTATCTCTTCTCCCTCACCGATCCAGGTCCACTTCTCAAGAAGGTGGGGACTTGATGAAGGGGTAGTCTAAAGCAGATCACCCCTTTTCCCCTGCTAGAACCTCCAAATTACATCAAGGGTAGGGGGCAGTAGTAGTCAAGCTCAAGGTCCTCTGGCGCATCCAAGATGGCACTGATCGGGGAGCGGTGCATTGCTTTATGGAACCTTCATTATGACATAAGCGCTTGTCATCACAGTGCACGGTTGCCATGGTTACTGCAGGTAAACACATCTGAAGCATTAACCCATTAATGACTGATGATGCACTTTACTGCAGAGGTCACTAAACACACTTGTTACCCATCAAACAGCTTATGGTTAGGCCACACTAAGAACATGAAACAATATTGTTTTATGTGGCCCATAGCAACCAATCACTGCTCAGCTTTTGTTTCTCACATTACTCTGGTAAAATAAAAGCTGAACTGTGATTGGTTGCCATGGACAACTTAGGCAGCCTAACTTGCCCATAACAACCAATCAGAGCTCAGCTTTAATTTTATAAGACCTTGTTAAGATATGAAAGGTGAGCTGTGATTGGTTGCTATAGGCAAATCAGACTGTGTTTGGTCTCTGGGAGATTGATAAAGCTGCTCCATTGCTGTAAAGTTTATGATGATGATGATGATGACTGAAAACACATGACATCAAGCTTCTCCAGAATGCTTTGCAGCCATACCTTCCAACTTTTTGGAGGGACATTTGTGGTTCACAGACATTTCTATACACTACAATTCCCAGCATTTCCGGTCACTTAGTTTAGCATTCACTGGTATACAGTTATATACGGCGGATTCGTTAACATGAAGGAGACAGCTGACAATCTGATTTAATTTTATGTTGAAAGGGCGGCCAAAGAGTATTATAAATAAAGCTGCTGAAATAGACAAGAAGGGGATCCCTACCTGGATATTTATGATGTAATTTGGTTGATGAACTCCCAAGTGTCTCAATAAGTTCACCAATCAAAATGCATGTTAAAAGTGCAACAGATATATGCATTGTGTGAACATAGCTTTGTCCCAGAGACCACTCCACTCCTGTAGCTCCGGTAGATCTTCTTTAATTATATCCAGTAGCCACCGACCTCCTCCAGCTTTTCCAGCTGCAACGTCACATACTCAGTTGATGGATCACCCGCTCAGCCAATCACTGACTGAGGATGGATGCCGCTGCAGTCATTGGCTGGCTGAGCAGGCAATCCATTAGCCGTGTATGTGACATTGCAGCTAAAGGAGTTGGGGCCGTGACATACACGGAACACGGTCAAAAATTACTAATAATGACTTCCAGTGGTTGTGGGAGAGCGGCACGGGGACTGGTGAGTATAGTTTGTTTATTATTCCCTCCGCCCGCCTGTCTGCCTGCCTGCCTGCCTGCCTGCCTGTCATTTGTTAGTTTTACAAGACTTCAAGGGAATCTGGTAGCTGTAATGCATGTTCCCAACTGCTGAGGCTAGGTTCACACTGCGTTTTCAGCATCCGTTTAACGCATCAGTTTTTTGCGAAAAACGGATTGCAAAAAACGGATTCATTTGTGTGCATCCGTTTTTCCATTGACTTCCATTATAAAAAAAACGGATCCGTTTTTTTTGGCGGACCAAAACGGACCAAAAAAACGTTGCTGACCCTATTTTTCTGGACGTTAAAAAAACGGATCCGTTAAACGGATGCTGAAAATGCAGTGTGAACCTAGACTGACACTGCTAGATGCTGTTAGGTATCTTTAATATATTTGTCTGTGCTTCTATAGCATAGAAAATGTTTTATTCTCTGGTACAAAGAGTCAAAAAGGCTTTTCCAAGCTCCTGAATGGCTACAAGCTAAAAAGTCTCCTCTCTCCTCCCTCCCTGCTTAATTGTACTCAGCAGGTCTAGGTGTAGGAGGGGGGAGGGGGGGTTACAAGTGAGTGCACATATATCATATACAAATATGCACAATACATACACAGATATAAAGAAATGAACATTACCTAAATCCATACACAGTACACACACCATACACAGATATAAAGAAATTACCTATATGCATTCATCGTACCTACACACATGCAGAATACACACATATACACGTCGAATTACATATATGCAAAGTAAATACACACATGTACCATACACACAGACTCACACAATATACATCATGTCCACACACACATATTTACTTCTGGTACAGGAAAACACCAGGTTCAGGTCACATGCTGTCAGATTTTCAGGTCCAGGGCCACACTGGGCAGGCTGCAGCCCCTCTCCCTCCTCTCCTCCTGTGTCCCGACTGCCAGAAGCAGCACTGTGGGCCAGTCTGAGCCTGCCTATACAAGGATCTGGACTTCCCTGGAGGGGGGCTCCGGCTCGCTATCTCTAGTAGTGGTTCTAGTGTACGTCAAAAGAAACTAGGGAGAAGCACCAAGAGGTCAGGCAAGACACTGACAGAGTTCATGTGCAGTCAGAAGTCAGACAGTAGGTGAGGGTGAGTGGTGCAGGTTCAGTAGTCAGGGACAGGCTGAGGTCAAAAGCTGTTTACAAGACAGGAATCATTCATAGTAACAGATCAGCAGATAGTGGAGCACCTTAACAGGAAAAGACACCTGCTACTGAGGCAGGGTGTGGATGGTGAATATGATTATTATAGCAGGTGATTGGCTGAGGAAGGATTTAGGTGCACATGCTAAAACACAGAAAGGTTGTGTTCACACACTGTTCAAATTGAGTGGATGTTTCTCATTTAATGACAATAATGACTGTTAATTTAAAACCATGGCCTTTGTTTTAAAATAATGACCATTATTTGCCATTACATGACCGCCATCCACTCAATTTCAGCAGTGTGTGAACATAGCCTTTCTGGTTTTGGTTGCAAAAATACGCCTATGAAACAAATTTTGAGAAAAGCACTAGCCTATTTTTTTCACTGAACCTATCCTTTATCACGCCGCCTTCACACCTTCTCTTCTGATCTTTTAATCTGTTCTGCTTAAAGTAGATTTTTTTTGTGTTCCTCCACCTGTAAGTCTTTAACCCCTTCCGCCAATATGACGTCCATGGACGTCATGAAAAGCAGTGCCATTCTGCAACATAACGTCCCTGGATGTCATGCCTTCTCTGCCTCCCCCAGCTGTCCGTATATGAGATTGGGCAGCAGGAGGAGGCTGTGTCACACAGCTTTCTTCTGCTGCCACTGCCCGGAGGGGTGCCGCACTCCCCCCGGGCAGTTAACTGACTGCAGCGTCTATGGGGAGATCTGATGCCTCCCGCTGATCGGGCAGCAGGAGGAGGCTGCGGCACATTGCCTCCTCCTGCCGCCACTGCTGATGTCCTCCCCCCCGCCTCTCTCCCTCCCTCTCCGACCCCGTGCTGCTCCCCCCGCCTCAGTCCAGCTCCCTCTCCCCATGCTCTTCGGCCCCTCACTCGATCAGCTTCTCCCCCATGCTCTCCATCCCCCCCTGCCCCGATCGTCTTCTTCCCCACGCTCTCTGCCCCCCCTCACCCTGATCGGCTTCTCCCCATGCTCTCCATCCCCCCCCCCCCGACCCAATCGGCTTCTCCCCATGCTCTCCACCCCCCACCCCGATCGGCTTCTCCCCCATGCTCTCCGGCCCCCGCCCCATCGGCTTCTCCCCATGCTCTCCGTCCCCCCCCCCCCCCCCCGCCCCGTTCGTCTTCTCCCCCATGCTCCTCTGCCCAAGACTCAAACTTCTAGTGCATTTGGTACTATTGTTAGAACCATATTTCAAAATACACTGATAAAAATCCTGTCGCAAAGGCAAAGCTTTGCCAGCGACTCTTCGTGCAGGTCCATCTGAACGGAACTGATGACAATCGAAGCAAATCAAGGTGAGCAGAACAAACACATTTGCGGTTTGTCTAATCTCTTGTGTACTTTTCATCCTTATCTGCTCAGTATTAAAGGGCCTGTTTTCATCAAGGCTCACTTGTGTTTCCAATCCTGAGATCTTTCTGTCAGCAGATTTCTTAATGATCATAGCTTTCATAATGAATGTAATATGTGAATTTGGGTTGAAAGCTAATAAAAGGTCTGTGTGACGGGTCACATGTTCGCTTCTAGTGTTCGTTTTACAAGAAAATAAAAAAAAATATAAAAAATTCTCTTTATCAGATTTCCCTTATCAATCTAATTGTGTGAGTGGTACATAAAGGTAAAGAGAAATGGCAACATTCAGACAATGTGCATTTATACAGTAGGGCTTAATGATTGTTTTGTGTGTGTGTGTTTTTTTTTTTACTTTAGATTTTTTTAACTGATGACTTGTGGCATTATTAAACAAATTTTACTTAAAGGGAATATATCAACTATAATTCACATTCCAAACTGCTGACACTGTTAGATAGCTGTTAGGTCAAGGAGACACGAGGGACCTTTGATATATCCAGCTTTGCTATCAGAATGTAGAAAAAAAGCTTTTATTCGTTGGTCCAAAAAAAAACTCCTTAACCCCAGGGCACTTCCTGTTTTTAGACTGTTTTTAATGTAAAAAAAAGTCCAGAGTTTCCTTGGTTTCCCAGTTGGATTTCTGAAAAGTATAGCGTCGTTTTAAAGCATGATAACTTTAAAAAAATTTAAAAAAAAGAAATAAAAATGAATGTCAATTGCAGACATGCTTTATATCACATGTACTGTTGATTTACATTTTGAAAGTTGTCACGACAGCGACACTTTAAGGACCAAGGCCCATTTTACAAATCTGACCTGTCTTACTTTATTTTGTAAAAACTTTAACGTGTGTACATATCCAAGCGATTCTGAGAATATTTTTTCATGATATTTTGTACTTTATGATAGTGGTAAATTTTGGTCAACGTTTTGCTGTAAAAAAAAAAAAAAACAGAAATTTTTTTTTTTTTTTCAAAAAAAGAGTCTCACTGCTTAAAGCCCCCAAGGATCAGGAGAAAGAGCTGGGACAATTGCACAGTGTACAGAGTTTTACTCTCTGCATTCTCCATTTTTCCGCTCCATTATAAGTCTATGGGGCCCGCTAGATGAAGATGACTGAGAGTGGCAAGAAACTGACATGTCAAAAGTTTTTTCGTTTTTGTTTTTCTAATGACCAGTACATGTTAAGCATTAAAAAAATCTTCATTGTTTTAAACTGTATTTTTGCAGTGCTATCTGTTTTCTCTCAGCTCAGCTGCATTCCATATATAATTACTAAAGTTTGGTCATGTGACCAGCAGTCTGACAACTAGAACATTACAGTGCCTACTGTGCCACATAAACAAATGTGCCCAGTCTTACCTTAGTTCATGTGAAATACATGATTATATCATCACCTGTCAGATCCCTCCTGACAGCTCAACTAGTTACACTGTGTTTGTCTCTGGTGTGTAGAGAGTCCTGTATAATAAAGCCTGACACTGCTGCTTCCTGTGTGTAAGAACTAATAGGGAGATCAGGAGACAGGTGAGATACAGCTTCTTTACGGAAGATCTATGTCACTCACTGCATTTAGATGTAAAACATAACAAGTGCATTGATGACTCTGCAAACCCTGGGGCATCATAGAAATATTGATGTATAATCAATATACAAAGTTCATCCACTGGTTGAGCTAAAGAACGTGGGAGAGACTTGTGCCTATACAGTGGTATCTTGGATTACAAGCATAATTGGTTCCGGGGCGGCGCTTGTAATCCAAATCCACTCTTAAACCAAAGCAAATTTTCCCATAAGAAATCATAGAAATGCAGACCCCTAAGATGATGATTTATTATTCTGAATAACATGTAAAACAATTAAAACAAACATTCAGAAACAGCTGATTATGTGATATTATAAGTTACTGTACAGTAATGGAGAGGGTGGGAAACACAAGGGCTGACAGAGACTGCAGGAAGCATGAAGGAATGAGCAGGGCAGATGTGGGCACATACATGCAGCACTCTCTGCCCGGGGAGAGAGGGGTTACAGCTATGAAGATATTACCTCCACAATCCTGTCCCCTGATGTAAGCCCCAGCCTGAAGTGGATCTGCTATGATTTGGAAGGTGAGGGAGACTTCCTGGGTCAGAGTACCCCGCTATGCAGACCATACCTCTCCCCCACTCGCGCTCCCACCCAGTACAGGGAGCTCTTAAACCAAAGCAATGCTCCTAAACCAAGTCACAATTTTGAAAAACTGTAAGCTCTTAAACCAAAACGCTCTTAAACCAAGTTACTCTTAAACCAAGGTACCACTTGTATATGCAAAAAAAAATTGTATGTTGTGTTAAAGGGGTTGGCCACATTCTGCTTATTACTAAAACAGGTATACACAAGGCTTACTTTATTATTTAAAGGGGAACGCCAGCGTTTTTTTTTCTTTCAAATCAACAGGTGTCAGAAAGTTATACAGTTGTAATTTACTACTTTAAATATTTGGAGTCTTCCCGTACTTATTACCTGCTATATGTGCTGCTGGAAGTGGTGTATTCTTTCCATAGGGCTTTCTGCTGCCGGCTGCATCTATGTCAGGAATTGTTCAGAGCAGTAGCAAATCCCCATAGAAAACCTTTCCTACTTTGGACAGTTCCTGTCACGGACAGAGGTGGCAGCAGAGAGCATTGTGTTAGACTGGAAATAGAGATGAGCGAACCTCAAGCATGCTCGAGTCGATCCGAACTCAAACTTTCGGCATTTGATTAGTGGTGGCTGCTGAAGTTGGATAAAGCCCTAAGGCTATGTGGAAATCATGGATATAGTCATTGGCTGTATCCATGTTTTCCAGACTACCTTAGAGCTTTATCCAAGTTCAGCAGCCCCCACTAATCAAATACCGAATGTTCAGGTTCGGATCGACTCCAACCTGAACCCGGTTCGCTCATCTCTAACTGGAAAAAATTAAAATACACCACTTCCAGCAGGACATACAACTTTCTGACACCAGTTGATTTGCACGAAAAAATGCTGGAGTTCCCCTTTAAATAATAAAGTAAGCCTTGTGTATACCTGTTTTAGTAATAGGCAGAATGTGGCCAACCACTGTAACACAACATACAATTTTTTTGCACTCAAAATTAATTTTTTTGCACTTGCATTCTATTCATATATAGGCTAAGGTCTCCCCCACATAATGTAGCTCAACCAGTGGATGAATCTTGCATATGGATCTCTATACACACACTTCATATTTGGCTTGTGTCGAAGATCAGCCATATACAAATCATTTGGTGGGAACTTTATGAACACACACACTTAAGACCCTATTACACTAAGTGATTATCGGCCTTACTTGGCTGATTACCGGCCGTTCAGGTCAAAAACCATAATCAGCTGACTGATGTCGGCTGATTGTGGTGTTTCAACATGGTGAAAGAGCATGATTTTTGCAGCTATGGTCTGCTGCACGTCGCTCTGTGTAAAAGGGACGGTGGCAGCAGACTGCTGCTGACGTCAATGGGCTGCCCGATCTAAGGGTCGTTCGAACGGCCCCTCCCGTTGCTCCTCACTTTTCTCTGCTCGCTGTCTCTGCATGTAATAGCACTGACAGCAAGCAAGGAACGAAGGGGAATCGAGCGATGATCAGACTGGTTGGCGTTCGATTCCCCTAGATTATCATGCTGTGTAATAAGCCCTTTACTCATGTTTTATTTTTTTTTTGTTTTTTTTTTCAAGTAGCTCTTTGAGAGGTCATTAACACATAGGGGTTCCCTTACATTGTCTCCCTGCACTGTCGATGTTTACTCGGTTTGCTCAATAAGAGACATTAAGATTTCAAGTGTGTGTTATCAGCTTAGTATTGTAGTATTATTAGAATTGTGCAGTATTAGTACTATTAATATTTATGTATAATTGTGACTTCGGATAAGAATCTGGTTAATCCAAAAAGTTCACTTACTTTTTCTTGCCCCTGCATGACCAGCATCAGCCTTGACTAGTTAACAGAAGTGGGGACATGACGCCTTGGTAGGAAGCATTGTTAGTGCAGTTCTTCTTTAAAGTGTCACTGCCGTTTAAATTTTTTTGCAGAAATCAATAGTACAGGAGATTTTGAGAAACTTTGTAATTGGGTTTATTAGCCGAAAAATAAATTTATCATGAAAAAGCAGTTTGAACTCTCCCCCCTGTCTTCATGGTTTTCTATGGGGAGGGGAGGGGTGGAGGGAGATGAGGCACTAAAACAGGACAACAAAGAGTTAATTTACAGCTACATCACCGGCTATCTCCTCTGTAGTCGGCACCGACCTCTCCGACCTCTGAATACCGACTTTCACACAGCTCTCACTGTGTAATCGTTCGTTCTCTGATCTCTGCCGGCGACTAATCTCCCTCCTCCCCCCTCCCCTCTCCATAGGTTAGACAGGGCTCGACTGATGTAAAAGAGTCGAGATTTCCTGATAATGAGCAGTGAATGAGAGAGAGGTGGGGGGGGGGGGACCTGGGGAAAGGCTTTTTGAATGCAGATATAGGCATATTTGCCTAATAAACCCAATTACAAAGTTTCTTAAAATCGCCTGGACTATTGATTTCTGCAAAAGAAACAAACAAAAAAAAAAAACGACAGTTACACTTTAAGATTTGCAGCCCCATTTTCCTGTGTGTGGTAGTGTACTACATGGGTGTTTAATAATGTTAAAATCACTGTTCAGTTTCCATCTACCTAGACTGAGATTAATTACCTGTTGTAATATTCTTTGTCAGCTTTTTGTTATCGGGCTCTAAGGTTACGTTTACATAAACCGCGCTCTTTGTATGTGTTGCCGTTTTTGCTTTTCTTTCTATTTATATTGCAGTGGGAGTTTGGACAAGTATATTTTTTGCATGTCTCATGCCCTTTTAATACACATCATTTATCATATGTTCTTAAGTCAGCAATGAATATTCCCTGCTGGTCTCATGTCCCTGTTTCTTGTCCATAGATTTACGTCGGCAGAGACCGTGGTGATGGGAGATGTGACATACGGAGCGTGCTGCGTTGATGATTACACTGCACGGGCGCTAGGAGCCGACTTCCTGGTGCATTATGGGCACAGCTGCCTGAGTAAGTTTATATCTCCTTTTATATTTCACTTGTTCATGAGTGAAATGTTTTGCAGTTCTAGAAATAATGTGGGCTGAGTAATATAACCTATAGGCGGTTTCCTTATTGTTGTACTGATAATGAAAAATTCTTCACATTGTTTCTACTGATAACAAAGTGGATGCATTAGGAAAATCATTCACTATAATATATATATATATATATATATATATATATATAATTTCTAGAAGTATATTAACAGAGAATGATGGAAGATTTGTATAGCTATAGCTTCCCTTGACATGGGGGGTTTCTTCTGGCAACACTAGTAGTTACACAGTTAATAAGAATGATAAAAGACAAGGCGCTACCAGGTTATACTTGTTGATCCAGAGGAAGGCAAAATATCTCTATTTTGAGCCACATGCCCCATACTTGTGGGGAAAAAAAAAATCTCTCTATAGGAGTCTTTTTATTTGCCAACAAAATGCCCACAGTAGGACAATGTGTTTTGGTGCTAATTGTCGCTCCTTCTTCAGGTCCAATTTGTACCTGCTTGAGCACAGTGGAATTTGTTCATAGTCACGTTCCTGTCCACTAGAGCGGATCCCCCTTCTGACGAGCTTTAGCACCGAAACGCATTGCTACATGAGTGCTTGTCATTGGAGAATTTAAAAAAAAAAAAGACTCCTATGGAACAATTTCTAGTATCAGTGAATTCAGACAGTTCTGGCAGCGGCTTATCCCTCCTAAAACAATAGGGTCAGGCTGTTGAAAATCTAATGTGCCTTCTGACTTTTCAAATCAGCTGTTGGGGAAGAGTTGGAAATCTGCCATAAACTGTTAGGCTATGTTCACACTACGTAAAAGTACGGCCGTTGTTGCCATCGGCAACAATGGCCGTACTTTGTACGGTGTGGAACACTGCCTTATCTGCTATGGGATCCCCGCCGGACGGTAAACACATCGTATACGCTCCGGCTGGTATCCCATACGGCGCCGCAAAGAACTGAAAGTTCACACAATAAAGCGAGCGGCACTAGCCGCAAGATTCATTGTGTACTGTGTGAAGTTCTAATGCGGGCGCGCACATTGCGGCCGGAAAGATCATCCGGACGGTACTTAAGTCCAGTCATATATTTGTACAAAGTAATCGCACAGCCCTTAAAGTGTAGCTGTCATTTAAAACATTTTTGCAGAAATCAGTAGAAGTGGAAATAAGAAACTCTTGAAAAGGTCTTATTAGGCAAAAAAACTTCCTTCTGTACTCAACCCTCACTTTCTATCTGTTGCATTATCAAGAAAAAGCTGTTTACGTCACAGAGAAGTCTATGGAGGGAGGGGGGGCAAGAGGGATAAGTAAGCAGGAAGAGGAAACAAGCAGCCTGTGCAATCTGGAGTCTTTGTGGCCACAGAAGAGCTGGATTCACATGTTAGACTGCTCAGTGCTGGTGCTGGTGTGTGAACTTCTGAAGGTCTGCTACAATGAGCTAGGATTGGAGGATCTTGTTTTTAGTGAGTATATAGGAGGCAGCACAGAAGCTAGTCTGCATGAACACTGCAGCGGAGACACAGAGATACACTTTACAGGGGGGGTTACAAAGTGAGGTGGGGGGGGGGGGTGGCTTATACTAGTGATATGATGGGCAATATACAGTAGTCCTGCTCCTCATATCCACACAGGACAGTGCATCCTGGAAAGTCCTTTCAAACAACAGTTACACTTTAAGGTGTCTTTTTTCCAGACTAAATCTAAGTTTAATAACTTGTCTTGGCACTGCCGTCCACCGTCCCTTTAAGTATCTTACTTGCCCTATCCTAGTTGCTCTTTCTACTGTGGATAATGTGTGATATATACTATAGTAGCATATTTCTTAGAAGGGGGGGGGGACATGAGCAGCTGTAGCCCTGTTAGCCTTTCTCACATTTTACCCAGAATAGCTATTTAATTCACAGGGCTGTTCAGAAACTTACATTTAAACTCTGCTTATTCAGAACCTCATTGCGTCTAATGTAATATCGTAATGCATTCCATGAGCTGTGGAGAAGACACCTTGCCATAACCTCACATTAGTTCCTGTAGCAACATAAAGCCTACAATACAGAAAACCGAATCATCGGAGGAAAAAAAGAAGACCGTACAAAAGCTGGTGAAAAAATTTTGTGTGCTCGCTGCATTGTCTGAAATGATAGAGTAGAACCAGAAGCAAAGAATAGAAAGCCATCCAAAATGTTAACCCCTTGTTGATGCTGAAGGAGAATTATTTAGCTCATTTGCTTTTGACAGACACTGTAAGGGTTAACAGCCATCTACCTGAGCTCCACACTGCCCTCTGCTGTAGACACATGATAGTGCAGGTTTATTTCTGTCCTGGGACGGAGAACATGTTTTGGGTCAATAGCTTTGATTCAGTAAGCTGATCGATACGTCAGCTAGAGGAATGCAGCTTCTCTTCTTTGACTATTCCTCTTCATTACTTGCCCCCTTGGGTAAGATCTATCACTAGCATAAAGCTTGTGTCACAGCGGAATAAACTTGGCTTTCATCCATCGACTGTCCGGCTGTCCTCTGGCTTTGTCCATCCTCAAGTGTCTGCCTGGATCTGAAAAGGTGCACAGTGCATGTGAATCTTTATGATATTTAAATAGATTTTCAGTTTACTTTCCATAGATCATCTGTTTCGGACCTCTATTATCCCCATACACTAGGACTAGTTAGCACCCTGGCCACCCAGTGCTATTCGGGAACAGCCTGGAATCGTGTTAGTAAATGACATATCATTTATTTTTCTTGCTGATTCCCAGTAAAGAAAATGGAATACCTATTTTTAATTAAATAAACTCGAATTTTGGAGCGAATTCTGTGTTGTCAATTTTTACCACGTTACCGAGTCTAAAGAGTCGGCATTTTAGAGCAATCGCATCACTCTTGTCCACATCATGTGTCTTGTGCAGCTCAGGCCGATTCACTTGAATAAGGATACAGGACACTTGGATACAAGTATGGAATACCTCAAATCATACTATGATGAGATCCTTGCTTCAGGCAGACATGACAGGAGAGAAATGTATATGTGTATGCCTTCATTGAACTTGCAGTCCTCTATCAAATGTGCAGTATGAGACGTGGATTACAGGGCAGAAATCTGAAGAAATGCTGTGATTTGACGGGGCTCATGCATGGGAGGGTTAGTCGACAACCAGCGAGAACAAGAGAAAGTGCTGAGTCCTCACAGCATAGCATTATTCTCCAGAGTACCTTGTCTGTATTGTACAGATACCAGAAATATGTGTGTCAGGGACTGAGGCATTAGCTGCTGTATCAGCACTCATCATTCATTTCCTAAAATCTAGCATTTAGGTGAACACAGAGTAGACACAGGGGCTCAACCTCCCTAGAAAAAAAACACCATTAATATATAATTGTTTCTTTTCTGTTTCCTGTCAGTGCTTTCCTATTTGGAAGAGACCTAATGCAATGTTCATCCTGAGCTTGCTGGTTCATGAATACAATGCCAGATCCACAGGAGTACAAAAGTAAATGGGTCTAAGAAATGGTCCCTTACATGTCACACTGCAGAACAAAGTCACTGTACCATGCACACAATGTAGGGCAGTTCCGTATTGACTAGACACACCTGCCCACACTGTAACACCACCACCACAAAGGCTCATCGTCTTGCATGGGCCAGTGAGCATCTAATGTACGCTGGGCAAGGGACCAGTGAGCCTCAGTGCTGTTCACTCATAAAAGTTGATTCATGCTAAGTTCTTTATGGCCCAAAGCAAAGTTGGAGACGTCAAGAAGCAAGCTATGCATCACCCATTGTTGCCTTTGGTAGTGGTAGTGTTAGGGCCCTATTCCATGGGACGATTATCGTTCGGATAATCGTTAAATCTTTCGGAACGAAGCGATAATCGTTCGGTTGAATAGCAGTTAACAATTAAACGACGAACGAGAAATCATTGATCGCTTAATGAGACCTGGACCTATTTTTTATTGTTGGTCGTTCGAAAATCGTTCGCGTGGAATAAGACGTCATTCGGTCGTTTGCAGTAACAATGAACGCAATAGCAGCGACAAAACGACCGCAAGAACGATCATAAGTAACGATCATCGTTCCGTGTCATTGGGTGAACGATTTCAGGTCGTTCGCAATAATGGTCGTTTGAGATCGTTTATCGTTAACGATTATCCGAGCGATAATCGTCCCATGGAATAGGGCCCTAACAGTATAGCCAGGCGTGTCTAGTCAATACAGAACTGCCCTACATTGTGTGAACGGTTCAGTGACTACTGGAAACTGCAATGACACCCAAGTAAAATCATGAAACCGTGGCAACAGTAAGGTAAACTATATCAAGAGCAGTAAAACTGTCTGCATTTTGGCCACATGGCCCTCAGCGATCACATTTTAGGAATGCATCCATATAACTTCTCCCCAAACTATGCCAGACAGGAGAGGGTCCCCTGACATTGGCCTACCCAGATAAGGCCTTGTTCACATAAAAATTGTGAGTTTATGTTCTATCAGTTTCTTTTGAATGTCAAGAAAAGCATTCTCGTTGGGAAACCACAGCCCTGACTGAAGAGATTTTATTAGATCTATTTCATCATATTTTTACTGTAGCCCCTTTCTATGTGCAAAAATATTGAAAAAGTGATAGTCACAGATAGTATCCAATGACTGACAACCATGAGTCCAAGGAAGTATAGAAGTATTACTGATTCCAGCACTCCAGAAAAGAAGGTTAAAATTCCAAATCTTTATTACATCTTAGGTTAAACTGAAAGGTTGCAGTGTGGAGCAACGTGATAGCAACATGGACAAAACAGAACTAATCATTTTTCCCCTACCCTACTGTCTAACCTGTCAATCACTATCAATGGCTGCACTCTGTCCCCTGTCCCCCAATCCGCTGCCTTGGGGTCATCTTTGACTCTGCCCTGTCTTTTAAACCTGACTACCTCCTGTCGCCTTCACCTCAAAAACATTTCCAGAATCCGCTCTTTTCTCACCCCGGACTCCACAAAACTGCTGGTCCATGCTTTTATTATCTCCCACTTAGACTACTGTAACATCCTCCTCTCTGGCCTTCCATCTTACTCCCTTGCTCTCCTCCAGTCTATCCTTAACTCTACTGCCTGTTTAACCCCTTAGCGACCCATGACGTATCTGATACGTCATGGCGCCGCGGGGGGTGTTCAGAGCGGGGTCCCGCCGGGACCCCGCTCTGAACGGTGCTGATCCCGGCTGACACGTGCAGCCGGGCAGTGCCTCTGTTAGCCGGCGCTGGTCCCGTTGCCGCGCCGGCTAATTAAGCACTTCAATGCAGCTGTCAAACCTGACAGCTGCATTGAAGTGCTTTATGCACAACATCCCTGGTGTCTAGTGGGTCGGATCTCCCCCCCGCGATGCGATCGCAGGGGGGAGATCCGTTCTTCTGGCCGTGCCGGGCCTCAGCGTCGGAATGACGCTGAGCCCGGCTCGGCAGTAGATTGCTATGGCCTGCAGCAGGCCATAGCAATCTATGACCGATCTCATGGATCTTTGCTGTGTATATACACAGCATTGATCTCTATGAGAGATCAGTGCTATGTATATACAAGCCCCCCAGGGGGGCTTCTAGTCCATGTAAAAAAAAAAGTAAAAAAGTGTTTTTATTAATAAAAAATCCCCTCCCCTAATAAAAGTCCAAATTACCCCCCTTTTCCCATTTTATAAATATAAATTAATAAATAAATAAATAAACATGTTTGGTATCGCCGCGCACGTAATTGCCCGAACTATTAATTAATCACATTCCTGATCTCGCACGGTAAACAGCGTAAGCGCAAAAAATCCCAAAGTGCAAAATTGCGCATTTTTGGTCGCATCAAATCCAGAAAAAATGTAATAAAAAGCGATCAAAAAGTCGTATATGCGCAATCAAGGTACCGGTAGAAAGAACGTATCATGGCGCAAAAACTGACACCTCACACAGCCCCATAGACCAAAGGATAAAAGCGCTATAAGCCTGGGAATGGAGCGATTTTAAGTGACATATATTTGTTAACAATGGTTTGAATTTTTTACAGGCCATCAGATACAATATAAGTTATACATGTTATATATCATAGTAATCGTAACAACTTGAGGAACATGCATAACAAGTCAGTTTTACCATAGGGTGAACGGCGTAAATTCAAAACTCCCCGAAATCAAAACAAATTCGTTTTTTTTTTCAATTTGACAGCGCAAATGATTTTTTTCTGGTTTCACAACATATTTTATGGAAAAATTATGCCTGTAATTGCAAAGTACAATTGGTTTCGCAAAAAATAAGCACTCATATAAGTCTCTAGGTGAAAAAATGCAAGCGCTATGGACTTTTAAACATAAAATGGAAAAAGCGCAAAAACGAAAATTGGCTTGGACCTTAAGGGGTTAATCCACCTTTCCCCTTGCTTTTCCTCCGCCTCCCCCCTCTGCCAATCCCTCCACTGGCTCCCCATTGCCCAAAGTATTCACTTTAAATTGTTGACCATGACATCCACAACCTATCCCCTCCGTACTTCTCTTACCTGATATCCCGCTACCGTCCCTCATGCAACCTTCGATCCTCCAGTGACCTCCTTTTGTGCCCCCCCCCCCCCCTTGTTCGTACCTCACACAACCGCCCCAAGACTTTGCCCGAGCCTCCCCCATACTCTGGAACTCACTGCCCTGACACATCGGTCTCTCATCCACCATCAAGTCCTTCAAAAGTAACCAAAAAACCTATCTCTTCAAAGTAGGCTACAACCTATAATAACTCTGCATCACACTGTGACTGGCTGCACCTTACCTCCTGTCTCTCTCCCTTTACCTTATAGATTGTAAGCCCTCGCTGGCAGGGTCCTCTTCTCCCATGTACCAGTCTGCCATTTGCCTTCATGTAATGTGTTCTAATCTTGTATTGTTCCTGTCTGTTACCCCTATCGTATAGCGCTCTGGAACGAAGGGCGCTTTATAAATAAATAATAGGTGAGAGGTGGAAAGTTTGCAGTTTATACATGTTTACATCTGTGTCCGTTAATCATTCTTCATTCCAATTCATTCCAACAGTTTTTTTCCTCCTCTCACGTATCGCGTTGCTCCACACTGCAACATTTCAGTTTATGTATAATTTCTTTTCATTGGCTGCCTTTTGGCTTTAACATGTGTTGATGGACCATCTAATAGACCATGATTAAGCGTGCATGTGCACAAAACACGTTGGTCAACCAGAGCAGCAAGATTTTAACTTAAGATGTAATAAAGTCTTGGAATTTTAACCCCTTTTTTTTTGGAGTGCTGGAACCAGTAATACTTCTATACTTCCTTTTTTTATACCATGTTATTTTTTTTTTTAACTTTTAATATATATAATAACCATACCCTCCCCCTACACAAATGATCTTTTGGCCCTTATATTCACTGGGCGTCTGAGGGTACATTGGGCAGTACTCCCAGGCTGGCTCTACAAGACGCCTTTATACTCAGTAGGAGCTGAGTGTTAGCTGGGCCTGACGAAGCCCTACTCTGTTCTCAAGGAGTTCCTGAGTTCAGTATTCTGTTGCTATGGAAACTGTCAGCATGTCCCAGATGTGGCAAACTTTGAAGTCCGCACATGATGGAATCTGCCCAAAAATAACCAAAATAAAACACGGTGTGGTGTAGAAATAAATAGAGTAGACTGATAACGTATCTGTTACAGTAATTCTGTGTGTATATTTTATGGCCGAAAGACATAATTCTGCAGAGCCCAGTTCTGTTTATTAACTGTTTCTCTGCATTCCAGATGTCTTACTAAGACAAGCACACATAGGTTAGGTTCCCACGACGTCTTTATTTACGTGAAAAACGTCCGTCTTTTGATAAAGACGGACAATTCTAATGATCATGATTATCACGATGTTTTTCTTTATCAAATGATGTGTTTTCAGGTGCCGTGGGAACATAGCCTCAGGCTGGATTTTTTTTCAGTATTTTTTTAGATTTTGGGGCACTATTTAAGTTAGATACTTATAGACAGAGATTAATTGATATACATAGAAGTACATTCATAGAGAGATAAATACACAGGGAACTGATCTTTCTATGCTTCTACATTTGTATAATCATACATTCTTTATGCACTCCCGTAAGCCTGTGTATGTAAAGAGAGAACTAGTAATACTCAGTTCATAGAAATAAATATCTTTATCAAAGAGAATGGATCTATGTGCAGTATGATTTCTCTCTCTACATACAGTATACAGGCTTTTAGAAGTGCATATAGGAAGTAAATGAAGTACGAATAATAATAAAAAAAAAAAGGGTGGATCAAGGGGGCAATGGAGAAGGAAATTCAGATTAGATCCCATAGCATGGTGGATCCGACCCACTCCACCCTACACCAGAAGCCACATATCTTGGGGTACGTACGTCTTAGGGCTCCCCAAGCATAGGTACAGTATGCATTGACAATATATACTGACATCTAACTGGCTGTGTATAGTACACCTGTTTATCTAAGGTGCCACTCCTTTTTGTATTTGTTTGCAATATAGACGAGAGTTAGTGCTTTTATTGGAAGTATTAAAAGTTAAGTTTTACTTTCTATTCTGTGACAATTTTGGTTGGAAATGTTTCTCTTTGTATCGGATGTGGCAGTGAATTCATTCAGATTCTTGCCCAGTTGTTTTACTTCCAACACTTCAACTTCAAGAACTGTCTGTTTGCCTGCTGCCTAATATATCTCACCCCACCTCCTATTTACGTTTTTAATGTTATAGCTAATTGGTTTATAAAGATAAATGGATATATATATAATTATAATAGTATTTTATTTTAGATATCTCTATTTAAAGCTGGTTACTACTAAAAATAAATAAATCCATTTTCCCTAAAGCAAATAGTTCTCTTATTCTCCAGTTTAGGCTAGGTTCACACTGCATTTTTGCAATCCGTTTTTTTCATCCTTTTTTTGCAAAAAACGGATGGAAAAATTGATGCATTAGTGTGCATCCGTTTTTCCATTGACTTCCATTGTAAAAAAAAAACAAAAAAACTGATCAAAACGGATCCGTTTTTTTACCGGACACAAAAGTAGTGTCAGCTACGTTTTTGTGTCCGTAAAAAAAAACGGATCCGTTTTGATCCTTTTTTTTTTTTTACAATGGAAGTCAATGGAAAAACAGATCAAAACGGATGCACACAAATGCATCAGTTTTTTTCATCCATTTTTTTGCAAAAAACGGATTGCAAAAACACAGTGTGAACCTAGCCTAAGTCTCATACTTTGTTTACTGAGTGTTATGGATGGTCCAGATACAAGGAGCTGATACCCGTGAATCACGAAGGAGAACTGATGTTTGTTCTACAGGGAACAAAGTCTAAGGAGTCCCTGGTTTTTACCAGAGTCCGCCGCAAGGCAGATGGGCTTCACTTCTGAAAGGTCACTACCCTCAGAGAAGATCTTTAGTGACCACCAACTGAAGGAAATGAAGGAGTTCTGGAGCCCGGGGCTAGATGTTCTTTTTCTGCTGTCGAACTTCAAAATACAATGTGAAGACTGGAGCTGAACAGAGAATTAGGAAAGGAACAAAATCCAAATCGCTAGAAGGTCGCTAGAAAACGAGGGAGTGGCAGATAGCCAGGAAGCACAGATGTGGCTTGTTGACTAAAACATACCAACAACTGAGCACAGAGGTCTGGAGGTGATGGCTATAAATACTCTCAAGTGATCAGCCTAGAATTTACTAGAACTTGTGTGCTGAGTAGAGATGAGCGGACCTCGAGCATGCTCGAGTTCATCCGAACCCGATCATTCAGCATTTATTTAGCGGTGGCTGCTGAAGTTTGATAAAGCTCTAAGGTTGTCTGGAAAACATGGATACAGCCAATGACTATATCCATGTTTTCCACATAGCCTTAGGGCTTTACTCAACTTCAGCAGCCACCGCTAATAAAATGCCGAACGCTCGGGTTTGGATGAACTCGAGCATGCTCAAGGTCCGCTCATCTCTAGTGCTGAGCTTTTAAATACAGGTGACCAGGCGTATGCCTGCCACTAGAGGGAGCCCAATCCCTCAAGTCTGATCAGCAAAGTACACTAAGATAGGGGAGGAGAGGGAACAGATGACTAAAGCGCAGCGTGATCCGCTGCAGGTGAGGGATAACGAACATGACCGCGTGCCATTAACACTAAGGCTGGGTTCACACTACGTATATTTGAGGCTGTATTTTTGAGGCTGTATAGCAACCAAAACCAGGAGTGGATTGAAAACACAGAAAGGCTCTGTTCACATAATGTTGTAATTGAGTGGATGGCCGTCATTTAATGGCAAATATTTGCTGTTATTTTAAAACAACGGCTGTTATATTGAAATAATGGCCCTTATTTACTGTTATATGGCGGCCATCCACTCAATTTCACCATTGTGTGATCATAGCCTTTCTGTGTTTTCAATCCACTCCTGGTTTTGGTTGCTATGAGGACCTGACTTGCGGACCAAATACTGCCTGAAATGTACGTAGTGTGAACCCAGCCAAAGTCTGTAAAGTGGCACATGGAGTCTTCTCCGTTCCATATGGAGCTATAAGTATGCCATGTGCCACCACACATTGTTGCATTTTCCTCTATAACAGCTTTATTAATCTTGCATGTGAATGAACTGTAGGACACAAATCCAAAAGCGTCAAACCTAGAAAACCCCTACTTTCCTTTTTCTTAAAGTACATAATAGATTGGAAGAACTGGCGATGGTTACCAGCTGGTAAGGTTAATGCAAACCATCCCAAACCAGTAAGTGGGATCATCAGACCCCTAGAAAAATGTTATCCTTTGCAATTATAATGGCTGCTGTATTGATTTGTTATCGTGATCATAAGGATCTGTCTCCCAGCTGGGTAATTGGCAGAGCAGGGCATCGCAAATTACAGATTCTTCCAAAAATAATCATTTAGCTCAGGGCTCGTGTCACATCTGCATTTGAGGAAGAGTCGCTTAAGTATGAGCAGATTTCTTTAGTAAAAAGGCATCATATCTGCTATTCATTATTATGTTCATAAAGGGTTTGCCGACACCCTCCAACCCCTCGTATGCTTTGTGTCATGTTTTTTAGGAGATGGAAAATATAAAGTCTAAAATCTCCATTTTCTGCAATGAGAGCGGCCTGAATTTAGAATATCTGTAAATTATGTTCTCACTTTCACACAGTAACCCGATGCCAATAATAATACCTTGGTGTGACAACAGTCTGATGTTCTTAATGGCAAGTCAATATCTAATGTGATATAAAGCAAAAAACTATAAAGATGGATGGTATTAATAATTCAGCCCCTGAATTTGACAATGTTATGAGCGCTGATGATGCATGCTGGATAAATACCCAGCACATGCCAACACTTTCATTGCTTTGGGCAGTGTTGGCTCTTCTTGGGCACTGCTTAGTGTGCCATATTGGGTATAGTTCATTTAAAATGTATTTGTTTTGTGGCACTACTTTTTACATCTTGCTGTCTTGGATCAAGTGACACTGGAGGCTGCTGTATTAAACTACTACTAACTAACTAGGAAATTATTTACTGTCAGGGTTCAGGTAGACATCTTCCGTGCTTTGGTCTCGTCCCTAAAGAGAAAAAATAACAGAAGAGGTGCCAGCCCTCTTTTTTATGTAAATATTTTATGGGGGATTTATATATGTAAAAGTGAACATAGATAGAACCACTGGAGTTGATTAGGACAAACCAACCCCACCGTGGATCAGTGGACAGCAGACACACACCCACACATTGCTGGGGTATTCTGATATGTCATTTTCCATTTCATTTTGATTCACCCTGTATATGTTAATTTATACAGTTCCTCATACTCTAAACCATTGAACCAGGTGGCCTTTAAAACTAGTTCATGAGAAGGGGTTTTAAAGAGGATGTACCATCAGGTAAATCCACTTTAATATGACCCAGGGATAGAACGGTGCCGTCATGGGGAAGCCGGTGTTGTGTTCCGTTTTTTGAACCGCGGCCAAGTTCCTGTGTACAGCGCCGTTCTATCCACGGGTTCCGGGCCGGGGCTGAAGCACTGGAGGTGGGCTGGCCCGCCCCCAGTGGGTGGGAATTCCCTCTTCTCTATGATGCAGTTCCTTTAGACTCAATGGAGCCGCGTCATAGAGGGATTTCCTTCCACTGGGGGTGGGCCGCCCTTCCTCCAGTGCTTCAGCCCCAACCCGATACCCGTGAATAGAACGGCGCCGTACACAGGAACCGGGCCACAGTTTAAAAAAAAGACCTCCCCGTAACGGCGCCGTTCTATCCGTGGGTCATATTAAATACTATAATTATTAATGAACTATAGCGCTATGGTCGGTACAGGGATATTCAGTTGTAAAGCAATAAATGTAAAGCGATGGTAAATGTATATATCTTATACCGGAAGAACCAGTGAAAAAAGTTAGCTGTGAATGAATAAACAATCACAATCAGGTGGATGCTAGGTGTGTGACTTTGTAACAATCTCCAATAGCGGTATACCGTTATCACACGTAGTGATACTAAAGTAATTTCATATGCTTAGTGACAATGTCCTACCTGTGTTTGGCAATAAGTTCTCTCTGCGTTGGTTATCCTGTAAAGTTCATCTTGCAAGGTGTAGTAAGGGAGGATCCTTGCTGTCGGGGTTGGGAGCGAGCCCCGGCCGGCGGCTCTGCTGCTACCAAAAACACCCGGCACAATAGAGTAAGTTCAAAGGAGTCCACGTTTGGGTGACGTCACTCTAGTGGATACGGAGGCCGATGTATGGCAAAAGAACATCTAACGCGTTTCAGCGAACTTGCGGTCGCCCTCGTCAGAGATGATGCTGGCTCCTATGCTTCCTCCTTATATGAACTACTCCACCTATCATTCCTCTCCTTGCTGCGATCATATTGGGGTAAGTAGTATTCATCAGTTGTATTCCACTACAGTGTTGCTATATTACCTAACTCTATTTAACTAACTCTATTACTGCCTGAGCATATAGTTACTGGTGTGTATAAATTGGTTATTATGTGTTTGTATCATGATTCCTATCAACTTGTATGTCTGTGTTTGTAGCATAGTAACTAAGTGTTTGTAACAAGTTAACTGTCAACTTATATGTCTGTGTTTGTACCGTAATTGCTATCAACTTGTATGTCTCACCTGTTTTAAACAAAATTTTAGGATATAATTTATAGGATATAACTTAGTGTTTATATCTACATCTAGTTTAAAAACGCAAATAATTCCAAATCCGCATTCAGACCATGAGGAATAAGACTATTAAGCCTAAAAATCCATTCCGTTTCCACCCTGGACATTTGTTCAAATGGTTCATTTGAACAAATGTCCAGGGTGGAAACGGAATGGATTTTTAGGCTTAATAGTCTTATTCCTCATGGTCTGAATGCGGATTTGGAATTATTTGCGTTTTTAAACTAGATGTAGATATAAACACTAAGTTATATCCTATAAATTATATCCTAAAATTTTGTTTAAAACAGGTGAGACATACAAGTTGATAGCAATTACGGTACAAACACAGACATATAAGTTGACAGTTAACTTGTTACAAACACTTAGTTACTATGCTACAAACACAGACATACAAGTTGATAGGAATCATGATACAAACACATAATAACCAATTTATACACACCAGTAACTATATGCTCAGGCAGTAATAGAGTTAGTTAAATAGAGTTAGGTAATATAGCAACACTGTAGTGGAATACAACTGATGAATACTACTTACCCCAATATGATCGCAGCAAGGAGAGGAATGATAGGTGGAGTAGTTCATATAAGGAGGAAGCATAGGAGCCAGCATCATCTCTGACGAGGGCGACCGCAAGTTCGCTGAAACGCGTTAGATGTTCTTTTGCCATACATCGGCCTCCGTATCCACTAGAGTGACGTCACCCAAACGTGGACTCCTTTGAACTTACTCTATTGTGCCGGGTGTTTTTGGTAGCAGCAGAGCCGCCGGCCGGGGCTCGCTCCCAACCCCGACAGCAAGGATCCTCCCTTACTACACCTTGCAAGATGAACTTTACAGGATAACCAACGCAGAGAGAACTTATTGCCAAACACAGGTAGGACATTGTCACTAAGCATATGAAATTACTTTAGTATCACTACGTGTGATAACGGTATACCGCTATTGGAGATTGTTACAAAGTCACACACCTAGCATCCACCTGATTGTGATTGTTTATTCATTCACAGCTAACTTTTTTCACTGGTTCTTCCGGTATAAGATATATACATTTACCATCGCTTTACATTTATTGCTTTACAACTGAATATCCCTGTACCGACCATAGCGCTATAGTTCATTAATAATTATTATATTTGCAACATATTGATGTAGAGGATTCGGAACCCTCTGGATCTATAGAGCGGCATAGTGGTTCGGTATCTGCAGTGCAGCGCCGCACAGTGTGAACTAGCACGGAACACACGTTTATTATTTGATCATATTAAATACTACTGAGCCATGTGATGAATAGCAGGAATCTTCCTGCTAATATGTCTTCTCCTGTATATCATTTTTTTTTTTCAGACAATTTCCATACAGCTGCCATAGCCTGCCCCAGAGCAATAGATCAGGCAGTCTCTATGCTCAGTCTTGACAGCTTTAGGAGGAATGTCATTGGTCAGCCTCTCTTCAAAACATCAATGATTTTCTAAATTAAAATTAAGCTAAGTAAACTCTCATTTATGTTGACTTCTTTATCTAGTTAGGTGAGCGGATAATAGACAAGAGACTCTTTATAGGGTATTTTTTTGTTTTTATGCTTTTTTTTCTAATCTATCTGAATTTTCATTTAGAAAAAGATTCCACCCTCTAAATAATAGGAAGAACCAAAGCCTATTCTTCATGAACAATGGTCTAATATTCTTCTATACACAGTTGAGAGATTACATGACAAATTATAGCTATTGTGCAGGTAAAGGCTAGCCCTACTTCTTATTAGATACATGATACTAATATATTGTTAGGCGTTCCCTTATTTTATCTACCCTAGAACGTATACTTATCTGGCTGGCTTCATGGTAGGTAATTTATTGTATGTACACGAGGTGTATGCAAACTCAACTGATGAAATTGGCCCAAAATACAAGTACTGATAATACTCATTGATCATTGTTCCGGCTGTGTGAATGGGCTCTAAGTAATTATGAGCAACCCGCAGAGATTAATGTGCTTTCAACCTTTACTCGAAACAAAGTTGAAGAATGATTTTTTTTCCCTATTATAGTAAAGTATTTAGTTACCATTTTATAATTTGTCATCAAGGATTTTTCTTCCATTATTAAGGAGAAATTTACGGTTCCTAAGTACTGTTGATTAACACCACTTATAGTGGCAGGTGCATACTAGAGCGCTGTCTGCGAGCTGTCAAAGGCAGTTGCTAGCGGAGGACATTAAAATGCATATAATTGACTGCTACGTATTTCAGGCTTAAGTACTTCCAAATATTCAAAGGAGTGTAGAGGTAAGCACCGAGATTTGCTGTTTACCTCTCTACAATGGCTCCAACAATAAACTGACTTTTCAGTGATTTTTTTTTTTTTTATGTTAAAATACCTTAAAATTTGTTTATATGAAGATAACCCAAATAGCGAGTTGGTTCAGGGGGTTTTCATACCACATTTTTGTCTCAACCTATTAACCAGAAGCAATGACAGATGGCCTACAATGCTTGTTGAATACGGGGCCGGAAGCAGTTGGCTCTGTTCATTGTGTAGTGGCCGGTCACAGTCGTACTTACCCATTCTGCTCCCAGTTTCCTGGCCAACCAATGTCCGTCCTTTTTATCTTCTGCTGACGTGCCATGTAGACAGGAAATGACCACTTGGCATAGACAGCATAGATAGATCCAAAACCAGGAGGGGGTCCAAAACACAAAAAGGTATATATTTTTCCACTCAAGTTTTTCTCTGAGTTTGTTCCTCTGGTGTTTTTGGTCAAAAAACATTGTTCAAACCCAGAACTAGAATGATAACTGGTTTATTTATGGGGTTAGAACAAGCTGATAATGGCTCAACGCAAGAAGCAAGGATATCTAAATATATGGGGATTTTATTACAGCTGATCTGTTACCTAAACATTCTGCCTTATGTAAGGACAGCATATTACAGGTCCACGCTGTTATCAATCTGAACAGCAAAAAAAAAAAAAAAAAAAAATACTATTCCTTTTAGCTAATTGAGTGTATTCGTGAAAAAAACACTGTTCTCGCTTCCCTGCTGCCCTCTCTCCTGTTTCGGGCTAATTGGAGACTATATCTGTCCCTGTTGTATGTTGCACTAACATACAGTATCATGGGTGACAGACCTGCTGTAATGGTAACACCTACGGTATATATCATCATACCTTAGCTCCTAGTAGCATTGCTTTCCTGCGGAGGGATCAGTAATTGCAGTTAGTTGATGGGACCTGCTGGCTCAGTCATATTTTGACAGTGCTAATCAGAAATATAGAAAATGAAGTAAGTAGCTCAAGTAGACTAGCCGTATAAAGTTGTATACTGTCAAAATGAAATTTTTACATTATGCATCAGCAGCACTGATATGAGCAGGTGTATGTGAGCTTCACTCGTGCTGTTCTGGAGGAGAGTTACAGTATGAATCTCCAGATATCAGTGTCATCAGATAAAATAAGAGTAGATCTAACATAAGGTATTATTGGAATGCACTTGTAGATGACGAGTACTTTAGATGGAGGGCATTTTCCTACCTTACACAACATATCAGAATAAAATCTGCCATTCCTTGCTTCTCTTCTATGAAAAGTTATGGTCGTACACATCAGATACTGTATGTTAACAATCCAGTGAAAAATGATGATAAAAAAAAGCATTCCGGATTTTTTTTGTCACCCCACCGCCCCCTGTTGCGTGCTAGTGCATATACTCACCAGCGATGATCGATGTCCGGCGGCGTAGCTTCTTCCGGTCCTGCGATGCCGGTCAAATCCTGTGCATTAATTTTTGTCTCCATGTCGATTGAAACCTGTAAGTCACGCTCTCCAATGCATTCTCTATAGGAGAGCGTAACTTCTGGCCTTCAATCGACATGGAGACAGAAGAGCGGTGATGTAAACGCACGCAGGATTTGAACAGCGCCGCAGAACCGGAACACCCATCATTGCTGGTGAGAATACACACCAAGTAAGTGTGCAAGATACTTAGGAGAGATCTGTGAAGCATCTTACTGTTTTTTTTATAAAACTTTTCTAACTTCTATAAATAAAACTGAATAAAATGAAGAGCTGAATCGAAGAAGTTTTTTAGTCTAGTAACCCTTTTCAACTCTATTACTGAGATCCTATATGCTTCTGTTATATATACTTATTTTTCCATCAGTGATGACAACCAGCGGTTTTCCAAAATTAGAGGTTGTCACCCCCTCACCCCCCCAGCATCAGCGATAAGCGGTGTGAACTAGTGGTTGTAGTTCTGGTCTATGCAGTGATACCTTTTTCACATTAGCCGCATTTCTGAGTAATATCTAGACAAGGGTTTCCATGAAAACAAATGATAGAGTATATAGGAAATAGTAGGAATTTACTATACTGATTCAACCTGTCCTTGACTGTGCTATGGTAGAGATTTAATGGGGAAATAGTAGGTTGTGGGAGTGAGCAGAGAAATCTGTGAAATATCTCTCAATTATTTGTTCAGTTTTGTGACAGACAGCTATTATGTCACACCAAACTATATACGTGGTAAAAAAAGGAAAGAAAGTTTTTTTTTCTCTCCTCCTTTTTGCAATACAGAAAGTGACTTCTGACAGTTCTGTGATCATGGTTAGCACATTCTGTTAAATTCAGGAACATTTTTTACTGAAAAGACACAGATAACATCAGTCATACTTTCCCTGTCTATTATCAGCACAATGCACCGCTTCCCATTCTAGGAGAGGATTTCCAGCACCTCTGCTTAGTCCCACCAGTGACAATGGTGACTTGATCACTGCCAATATATTCTCCCTGGCAGCAGCATTATTAAGATAATTGAAAAAAAAAACAGCTGTATTTTTGTGCTCAAAACACTGCATTGGTCTGCAGGCATCTGTGTAACTACCTATAATGAGACTATTAGATAGCTATCTGCTGCGCTCAACGTTCCAACAAAGGATCGGACACAATCAATGTGAGCAAAAGACGTTCTACTAAAATTTGGCCATTATTCAATTGTAGTTTGGGGTTCCATCCATCCATCACCATGAAGTTATATTTTTTATTACGTACAGATATGGCCCAGAAATAAAATCTCGGTTTTCTTTCTAATTTAGACGATTTTTTTTTTTTTTTTTGTGACATGCCATTCACATGTACCGTATCACAGCGTATGTCACACTGCGAGTTTCTCAGTGAAATCTGCTGCAATACTGATTTTTATTGAAGTCTATGGCACTCCATTCCTGCAGTGGATTTTCATTCCGCTGCGTGAATATAGTGCTGTAGCCTTGTAAAAGTTAACTATTTTGCTCCTGAGGTGTTAACAATAAATAGCTCATGCTTACCTGATGAAAATCTGCTGATTTCACTGCAAAACTCACAGTGGATTTTGTGGTACAGTATGTGTGAATGAACCATTAGGGCCAGTTTACCCTCAGTAAATTGGGTGGAATTCCGCGGCGGAGCTCTCTGCCGTGGAATCCCACCGGCCTCAGTGTCCCGAAGTGTCTGTATGGGAGGGCGCAGGCCTCCGCTTTCTCCCCTCTCTGCTCAAAGAATTGATGTGTCAATCCTTTTAGCGCAGAGCGGAGGCGCGCAAGTCCTCCCATAGACACAGCGTTTGACACTGAGGCCGGCAGTGTGAACTGGCTCTTAAAATGATCCTGAATATAATATTAGTCTAGTTGTGCAATGCGTTGAGAGCAGGCAAGCTATAACTTGCAGATACTTTAGGTCACCAAAAAGTATTTGTACACCATATAGCAGCAGAGTAATCGAATTTGAGATTTTGGCAGGCAAAAAGTTAAATTGTGAAGCAGTCACTGGGTAAATTAATCGAATGAATTTGATTAATCGACCGGCCCTATGTACGGGTGATATGGTAACACGCTGTGTTATCCTGTGGGGAGCTCTGTAAAATATTACTGTATGTGTGTCCAATATTCTCATATCATGACCTTTCCACCTAGTAGAAGGATGAACTGCCCTGGTCTAGCTATTCTTTCTTCGTTTGTGGAGACAAGATATATAAAATCTTATTTCAGTAAAACTAAGAATCTGATCTGATGAGTCCCTGATCATGTTAATATTAATATTAATCAATATTAAACCCGCTGTACACTGCTGCGAGTTTTTGCAGCTGAAGAGGCAAATTTATACAGTTTTCTGCTGACTGTCAGCACCTTTTTTTTTTTTTTTTTTTTTTACATGAATGAGCTTCACAATTGGCAAATAAAGACTGATATATCAGTAGAAAAATGTGATCTGCTGTCGAGATCTGTAGTTATATAGTCTTTAATAGCAAATGACAGATGTGGAGCCCATCAATGGAAGCCAAGATCAGGTCACAGATGTAGGTGGTGAGTGATCGATTGCTGATTTGTAGTTTTAACTTTTGACACCCAGACAACTTTTACAGGCCAACCATGACAACAGGTCCTTCTGAATATGGCCGTCTGACCTAGTGCCCTGGCTTCACGTTAACACTTCAATTCTTTGTTAACAGATTGCTGTAGTGACACCTTTTTTTACCAAATCATTGCAATGCTTAGGCATAGGAAAACCACGTTTCTGCAGTTTACGAACCCCAGTTTCCGAGTCCCAAATATCTAATTATCTTATTAATGGTGCGTTCACACCTACAGGATCTGCAGCTGATTTTCTGCAGCAGATTTCATTTAAATAACTGAACACAGCATCAGATCTGCTGCAGATCCTGTAGGTGTGAACGCACCCTAATAAATCATTAAAGTACCACATTCATAATCTAAAAATGGAACTTGGAAATGTTTTGTCTCACAGTTTTCATACACAGGGGCTTGTTTTGCAGACACACAGTTTATGTACTTGCTAACAGTTCAGTTGTAAAGATTAGAACATTTAAAGGGTTTTTCCAGGCAAAACAGATTGATTTACAGGATTCGTTATTAATCACTAATTGGTGGTGTATGAACCCCTGGCACCTTCCCACCAATCAGCTGCCGTGTTACATAATGGTTCCATTCACTGTCTAGCGGCAGGGCCTGGTTATTGCAACTTAGCTGCCATTCACTTAAATAGGAGCTGAGCTGCAGTTACACATCGCCACCACTGCATCGTGAATAGAGCAAACTGTTTCCGCCCCCATTCTCTATGTAGTGGAGATGCTGAACAGCTGATCAGCAGGAGTTCTGGGTTACGGCATCCCACCTATCAGTGATTGATGGCCTATCCTGTGGCTAGGGCATTAATCTGTTCTGACCCCTTTAAACCCCCTCTGCAAAAATGCCCATTTTTAGCCAGGGTGTTCATAGACCTGTTCCCTTTGGGGCCGGGGTTGTGAGATTTCCTCACTAAAACTAGGATTGTTGGTCAGTATGAATATGCAGTGAGTCTCTGTAAAAACTATTGTGTAAGCAGTGTGTTTCTACATCTAACTCTTGACTTTTCATTTTACCAGTCCCCATTGATGCCACACATGGAATGCGGATGTTGTATGTGTTTGTCGACATAAAAATTGATGTATCACACTTTGTGGACACTATCCGTTTCAACTTTGCACATGGGACATCACTGGCCTTCGTCAGCACTATCCAGTTTGTATCGGCACTTCAGGTAAATCCCAATCCATGCCTCTTTCTTTATATATACCGTTTTTTCCGGCATATAAGACGACTTTTTAACCCCAAAAAAATCTTCTGTTGGGGGGGTCGTCTTTTACGCTGGGTATGGTCACTGCATACGGTGGGGGGCTCAAAAATGGCCACATTCCCACCATATGCGGCAACCCCTGTAAGAAAACAACAGTTAACTCACCTATCTCCTGTTCTCAGCAGCCACTCGTCTTCCATCCAGTTCCTGGCACAGGCATCCCCGAAGCTCCTTCGACAGCCAAGCATGTCTGAGCTTCTCCCATGAGACGCTCGGCTGCCCGGGAGAGCTTCGGGGATTGACAGAGGCTTCAGGGACTTCTGGAGCCTCTGTCATTCTCCCAAAGCTCTCCCGGCAGCCGAGCATCTTCGAGCCTCTCCGATGAGATGCTCGCTGCCCGGGAGAGCTTTGGGGATATCCGGCACAGGCAGTGTCCATCACACTGCCTGCGCCAGGAACTGGACGGGAAGATAAGCGGCTACTGGGAATGGGAGATAGGTGAGTTAACTGTTGTTTTTTTTGTTTGTTTTTTCTTGAACTGCAGTTAACCCCTGCCTGACTGCAGCAGGGCTCCAGCGAGTAAACCCTGCTGCGATCAGGCAGGGGTTAACATTTTCCGGCATATAAGGCGAACCCCTGATAATCATCTTGAAAGTGAAAGGTCGTCTTATTTGTCCAGTCACCTTGTACGGCGGAAAATATGGTAATAGCCAAAGATCAGAGAAATAGTTGCAGTACTTTACACAAGAGGCAAACCTGTCACTAAAGCATTCATTTAAAGGGGTTATTCCACAAAATGGAAAAAAATTTAACTGAAATGATTCACACCACTAGCCTAACACTATCCAGTCATTCTCCAGTGTAATTTTCACCCTTTGTTGACTCATTATTTTTTTGCAGCTCTGGTCTCTTCACTTTTTGTGGGAGGGCCCAGTCTGATCATGTGACCAGGAAGTAGCTTTATTTCCCAGGATGCACTGCAGTCTGGCCTAGTAATCAGCAGTTGTTGCAGCTATTGCACCTTAAAGGGATTTAGTCAACAACAGGATAGGTAATATGTGTCTAACTGGTGGCCTTCTAAATGCTGGGACCCCCACAATTCACAAGAACTGGAGTTCCATTTGGTCTTATTTCTTGTTATATAGGAAAACATAAATGCTGCCTATTTGCCATTTGTACATCTTAAATATGAATGTTGCTTTTAAATTCAAAAATAGAAAAACTGTGTTAATTCACCACTGTCCCCTGTGTGTGTGTGTGTATGTATATGTGTATATGTGTGTGTGTGTATATATATATATATATATATATATATATATATATATATATATATATATATATATAAAATCTATTTTTTTATTTTTTTACCCCTGGAATTTCTGGAAGCTTTTGAATTGAAAACTTTCTTAACAATTGTTATGACATAGTCTGGTTCTGAAGAAATAGGTGACCATCTAGTTTTCTGTGTTATATAGTTCAGCAGAATACCCAACATCATTTATAGCAGCCTGTAGTCTGTCACACTTCAGATTACAGGCTGATGTCAAATAGCACACACCGATTGATGGGCCTTCAGAGCGGCCACGGGGTACTTTTTTTTTTTTTTGTTGTAGGATCTGGTAGTGAGTCTATGACGATATAATAATGCAATAGCTGTGAAACTAATCACAGGATCAAAGTCTGGATCCTGTAACTTTTTCGCTACTTTTCAAGAACAGGCTGCTTTATTTTCATGCTTTAGAGAATACATATCAAATAGATGGAACTCTACAAAGAGTGGTAATAGGAGCAAGCTAATGTATACTGTACATTTCATTAAATCTAACCTATTTTCAAGGGCATAACACTCCTGCAGCGTTCAAAGATTTCATTCTCCAACTTTATTAGAAAACCATTGTTGTGTCTCTTCCCCTTGAAAAAGTGTCTTAATATACTGTTGATGAGGAGAATAAAGGCATGGAGACAGCTAACATACAACTTGAAGCCTTCCTCCGTATTATAACCTTGGTGTAATTGATGTTAGCCGAAACACACTGGACCACGGATTAACACTTACACCGGAGGACGGCTACTTCTCCTCTGATTATATAAGTATGCTTATGCCTTTCGTAGCTAAAGGGTTAAAACAGAAGCCGCAGCAATATAGATACTTTACCGAGACATGAAGGAGAGAACATACAGACCTTCACATCTGAGCTTGCTATACAGTCAGCGTTTAGTGATTAATGTGCTGGTGTAGAATATTTGTTCAAGCCTTTGGAGGCAGCTCAAAACCCAATAAAAGGGCCAACAAAGACATGAACAAATGAACCAGGAGACAGTCGGGGCCATGTTTTGTCAAGATCCGTAAGCCCTTAGCATGCAGCGCCTTTCACAGCCCAATCACAGTCATGCCTGCAAGGTGGCTTGTGACACTGTTAGATGGTTAATGCCTCCGCGCTGTTTAGTAAATAAGGCCCTTGGTCTCCAGATATAAAGGCTAATTTATCACACCAGCCTTTTTTCAGCCGTCCAGTCTTCTTTATCAGGGAAGCGTCCTCTTTGATACAGCACAGAACAAATCAAACAGCCACATGGTCTATCATAACACAAAGGTCAGAAATTTCCTCTATTTTATTGTATATCAAGAGAAATAATCAGTCCATTCCAGGACGTATGTCACAAAGTCCTGGAGAAGAAAAATTGTCTGGAGAAAATGCGACCTTTCTAGATAGTTATTGCAAAATTACAAGAGAGCAGCCAACAAAAGAATAACTGTGAAGTTACAAGTGAAGAAAAGTCTCTGCTACTGACGGAGAGAATGCCTTGCTGTAGAGTCTCCTCCCCAGGGACATTACAGGGGTACCCCCACTCTCTTTTTCACATACCTCAAAACTAAATATTTATTTGCACCATTTCGGAAGCATTAAATTGTCACTGTTTAGTTTGCGTATATCAATAAAAAAAGCCAATGCAAGAAACTTTGTAATATGTCTTATCAAAGAAAAATTCATCCTTCACATACTATGTAAAAGTGACCGCGATAAACGGAGGAGTGGGCAAACTCAGCTGATCGAGTCCTTTAAGTCTGCTTTAAAATTAATGATTGCTGACCACACATCTTCAGGTTTATGTGTGGCTGATAATGATAAAAGAAAACTGACAGCATAAACAGTGGTGCCTTGGATTACGAGCATAATTCGTTCCAGGACCGTGCTTGTAATCCAAATCCACTCTTAAACCAAAGCAAATGTTCCCATAAGAAATCATACTCCACACTCCAAAAGTAATTATTTATTATTCTGAATAACACTATATGAACACTTAAACTTCACAAATCCATAAGAAAAAGATGGATTACCATTTACGCTGCTTGTGACCCAGCATCCAGGTCTGCAGTCCTCCAGCCACTACTGTATCTTCAGGCCCCGCCTCCTTCACATTGATTGACAGCCAGAGGAGGAAGGGCCTAAAGATACAGCTGGAAGATAGAAGACTGGAAACTCGGATGCAGGATCACAGCCAGTGGGGATGGAAGTATGCACTGCTGATTGTGATCTGAAAACTGACAGCACAGAAATATGCTTATCTATGCTGTCAGTTACCAGGGATGCATGAACGATACAAGGATCATTTGTGCAACCCGGCCGTCCGATTTGTTGTGCCATATTTACATACATACATACATATTTATATGTATATAAACTAAACATATGTACAATGTCATACTGACCCAAAGTATGCCAAATTATCTACAATGTCATACTGAACCAAAGTATGCCAAATTAGTGTATTTTTGGCGTATGTTGGGACAGTATCACTTCACAAAAAAAAATTAACTGCTTTGAATAACATAGTCCACTAGGCTCTTCAATACAGAGAGATCCCAGAAAAAAGTGTCACAGGGTTTAATGTCATAAGTGAGTATTCTATGCTATACATTAGGAGTATATTTTGTCAACAGGTATGAATAACACTAAGGGCCTCACCAAGCATCTACATTTTTGGAGCTCTGTAAGTGTAGCAAGGAGGATAGCATTTTTAGGCATCAGGAAAGTTTGATGCAAGATTGCCCGATTCTGAGTAGCACAAAAGAGTCGCTACCTGGGGTGTCTGGTGAGGGCTTATTTCTCTCTCCCCATTATTGAAATAAATAGGCATGAGTAACCAAGCCAAAAGTACTCGTTTATGGTGAAAATTTTAAATTTGCAGTCAGCAAAATGAGCGCATGCCCAACTAGCTAGCTCAAGTATATGACAGCTTCACATATTGCACGCCTCTACAGTTTTGTACCATAAGGGTTTACATCTAGAAAATTGTCAATAAATATCCTTGTACTGATGTCTACAAGTGCATAGAACACTAGGTAAGATTTGTAGTCTCTACTGCTAGAGAGAGGTTCTTGCTGACTCATTTTTTACTGCTTTCATTTATCTACAACTTTCATTTAAAAAAAAAAAAGGATTTAAAGGGGAACTATCAGCATGTTAGATGAATCTAACCTGCTTACAGCTCCCTATTGTGCAGGAGGTACCAAGGATGAAGGTAAGACTCTAACCTTCATCCTTAGCAGTTAGTACTTTACACTTTGGTCCGGTAAGACCATTAGGAGCACTGCCCTACCCCCAATGTGCCATCCATCGGCCCGCTCAATTGATAATTATTAGTAGGGGTGGGACAGCTGTGGGCTGATCGGCTCTTTGGGGTGGGACAGTTCTCCTAACGGTGCCCCGGTGCTCGAAAACATCTTTTCGGACCAAGGAGTAAAAGACTAACTGCACGGAAATGGCACCGAGGATGAAGGTAGGAGATAAAACAATAGGGAGCTATCAGCAGGTTAGATTTGTCCTAGTTTAAAGTTCCCCTTTAAAAATATTTTTAAGGTAAATTTCATAGATGCGGTTACTGAGTTGTGAGTTCACAGAACAGCATTTTAATAATGGCTTTAAAGTGTTACACTAAATGGCCAGTATCAGTAAGGGCTGGTCTACGCTGTGTTTATAATCACTCCTGATATAATGCGATCAATTTTGCTATAAATCCCCATTCACCCAACAAAGGCCAAAAGTGTTAAATTTTGGTCTCTGTTCAGGAAGTTTACATTGGGGTTTGGTGGATGGAATAGCACAGTTGACCATCCCTTTTTTCATTCATTTTTTAACCTGGGTCTCTGTGTATGATGGATGCAACTATGGTATCCATCATACACATAAAGGCATTTCCAAGCTCTCGTGGCTGTAATGTCTTACCGCTCCCCCACCCATCCCTATTTTTGCTTGATTGACAGTCAGGGTCTAGCTTCCAGCTCACTGCCAGCCAAGCAGGGATAGGGATGGGAGGGGGAACAAAAAGGCATTCCAACTTGCAGTACTTCATGATCTTGGGAAAGCCTGTTTGACACTTTACACTGGAGAATAAAAATAAAAAAAAATACCATGTGTCTCCTTTTCCTAATGTCCTAAAAGCTATCTAACAGTGTCAGCAGTTTGGAATCTTAAAGGGCTATTCCGCTCAAACATGTTGTTGCTCATGGTAAGACTAACAATTCCTTCCATACATGTTATTATCTATTCAGTCAGTTCAGCTGCTGCTTTCTGCTGAAGACACAAAAAACTGTGTGTGAGCTGTTTTCTCTATCTCCTCCCTTCCTTCCGAGACAGCTAAAGAAGTCACTGGCAGGCTTTATCTGCAACTTTGTAGTTTCTTTGGGTAATCTGAAAGGTTAATCTGAGGTCACGTTATTGATTAACCCTCCCGACATTACAAAATTGCTGCAAAGTTGCAGATAGAGACTTGTTTACATCCGCCATCACGGAAAGTAAGAGGGAGGAGGTAGAGAAAGAGAAAAAAGCTCATGCACAGTTTTTGTATCTTCAGTAGAAAGCATGGGCAGTCTTGCCATGGGCAGCAACATCTGAAAAGTTATATTGCAGCTGACAGATTTACTTTAAAGGGCTTATCCAGCGCAGCAAAAACATGGCCACTTTTCCCCCTCTCTTGTCTCCAGTTCAGGTGTGGTTTTCAATTATAGCGACTCTGTACCCACAATCTGACCCTCCCAAACCACTTTTACCTTCGGATAGCTGCTTTTAATCCAAGATCTGTCCTGCGGTCCGTTTGGCAGGTGATGCAGTTATTGTGCTAAAAAACAACTTTTAAACTGGCAGCCCTGTGCCCTACGGGAGTGGCCTACATTGTGTATGCATTAGGCTGGCACAACCTCTCTGTCCCTCCTCCCCACCTTCTTCATCATTAGGAATGCTCCAGGCAGATTGCCTCCTATTCCCCACCTGTGTCAGCCCGACACATGGGCTGGATCGTTAAGACACCTGTGCAAATGTTCAGCATGGAGAAAATGTTCCAGTGGCATTCCTAATGATGAAGAGGGTGGGGAGGAGGGACAGAGGGGTGGTGCAAAGTTAGGGCACAGATACTCCCGTAGGGCACGGGGCTGCCAGTTTAAAAGTAGTTTTTTAGCACAATAACTGCATCACCTGCCGAATGGACCCCAGAACAGATCTTGGATTAAAAGCAGCTATCCGAAGGTACAAGTGGTTTGGGGGGTTCAGATTGTGGGTACAGAGTCGCTTTAAGCTCCATTTACTTCAAGGGAACGGAGTTTGAAACCCTGCCCAAACTGGAGACAAGAGAGGGGGAAAAGTGGCCATGTTTTTGTAGCGCTGGATAACCCCTTTAAGATCAGTCAGTGGTATTACCCAGAGTCGCAATTTAGCCCTACCCTTAGGTTCATAATGTAAACTGATGTTTGGAGCACACATGTTGAATTGCATATTGAAATTTAATTATTGTGTTTTTCCTACCAGTCTCACAATGTTTATAATGACTTGTATATAACCTTGTTAAAACAATAAAAAGTTTGGAAATTAAAAATGTAAAGTGAATGTATCCCTATCTTGCATCCGTTTATTTGGATAATCACCCTATATTTATCTAGGGGGATGTTTTTCAATCATTGCAATGAAACTTAGGATATGATTTCATTTTTGGCTATCAAATCCACATTTCATGTAGCTCCGGTATGACTAATAAGCCCTAGTTATAACCCTCTTGGCAGCTGGCATCCCAATTTATCCGAAGTGGATCAGCAGAGGTCGATCTTTTTATGTGTGTTAATCTCATCCAGGCCATAGAAAATAGTTTTCACAGTTTGTGTCGGTGGCAGTGGAGTTTTCGTCTGTGTAGAGCGAGGGACATTGTGATCATTTTGTTGTTTATTTCCCTGTCCTCTCTGTCCTCAACCATCTGTTTCAAAATGGATGTTGACAAATTCTATCCGCTGAACAGTAATCGCTCCAACATCACTCCATAACTCTTTCATTTTTCATACTGTAGAGGAGAGGGAAGAGGAAATTGTTTACTCGTTTAATCACAAAGGGAAAACTGAATCCTTTGATCTCTCATTACGCCATCCCACACAGTGATACCAGGCTCAGCAAACAGACTAGTTAAGTCCCCGATCTCTGCCACTCACAAAATTAGCGCTCCCTATGGAACAATTAAGGAGATACCGGAGAAGATGGCCCAATCATGTCAGGATTCCCTTCTCCTATCAATCCTAGTCTAACTGTTTATTCAGTTTTCTATGTCTTTTCCACTTCATCATCCTCTCCTGTCTTCAAATAACCATCTGGCTGTGGGGATGTTTATTACAAGAGCTTCATCATGCCTGCTCCGTGGCCTTCGGACGTTCTATATCTTACCAGTCTGAGTGCCTCCATTATCCTTTTATTTTGTCCTCTGAAATCAACGGATGATTCCTGTTATCTGTTTTGAACAGCAATTGCAGAACTATCACAACAAGTTGATGGATGTTTCTTAGATTCACAGGGCTACCGTGGGGAACGGCAGTGATCAGGCGGAAGAAATATGGCTGAGTTTAGGGTCAGAGTTAAATTTAGAAGTATGGTATGGTAAGACACTTTTCAATGTAGACAGGATCCTCATGAGTTTCCAATGAGCTGGTTGAATTTCATGAAGTTCTGTCTAGAAAGTTTAAAGAAAGTTAATAAAAATAGATTAAAGGATCTCTCAGATTATTCCAATTCTCCAGCATACTATTACTGATATTCACCAATATTTTACCCAAAACTAGTTTACATTAGAAGTACACAGCTATATTTTGAATGTTCATGATAGCCCACCAGGCAGGTACAAACCGATTACATGATGCCATATCTAAATTCTATTGCATGCCAGAGCTACAAAACCATATAAATTTTAATAGAATTTTCCTCTAGGCCAGTTCAGTTTGTACATATGCATGACATTAGTAATAGAGTTGATAATATTCCCTAAGCTAGATTGAAAGGAAATTTCGTAATTATAAAAAGTAAAAGCAGAAATAATAGTGAGTTTCAGTGCAAAATGCATTGCAGTGTTATGTTTTACCGTCGGGCAGGTCACAATACTCAATCAAAGCTTTGCACAAATTGGGCCTTCTGTAGTGCCCTGTGCCACCGTATAGATGGGAGCACTGCCGTGCTGGTAAATACAATGATGGAGCAGCACTTTAATAGAATGTGAATACTCCTTTAACAAATTTTTACAACCCTCAGACACATAATAAAAGGAAGAAGAAGAGATTGATGCTTGGTGATTGCAGGAGCCAATTTACAACAAGAAACACAGCCACAGATTTACTGCCAGAATTCTAACCTAGTTTAGGCCAAAAAACTGGCTTATAGGACTAGTTTTTATATTGTAGACATTTAGGTACTGCTGCTTGGAGTAAGGTGTTAAAGGGCTATGGCTTAAGAGTCATCTTAAATTAGTCTAAGTTAAGATTGTCTTAAGCTAGGCTAGTCTTAATATACACTCACCGGCCACTTTATTAGGTACACCATGCTAGTAACGGGTTGGACCCTCTTTTGCCTTCAGAACTGCCTCAATTCTTCGTGGCATAGATTCAACAAGGTGCTGGAAGCATTCCTCAGAGATTTTGGTCCATATTGACATGATGGCATCACACAGTTGTCGCAGATTTGTCGGCTGCACATCCATGATGCGAATCTCCCGTTCCACCACATCCCAAAGATGCTCTATTGGATTGAGATCTGGTGACTGTGGAGGCCATTTGAGTACAGTGAACTCATTGTCATGTTCAAGAAACCAGTCTGAGATGATTCTAGCTTTATGACATGGCGCATTATCCTGCTGAAAGTAGCCATCAGATGTTGGGTACATTGTGGTCATAAAGGGATGGACATGGTCAGCAACAATACTCAGGTAGGCTGTGGCGTTGCAACGATGCTCAATTGGTACCAAGGGGCCCAAAGAGTGCCAAGAAAATATTCCCCACACCATAACACCACCACCACCTGCCTGAACCGTTGATACAAGGCAGGATGGATCCATGCTTTCATGTTGCTGACGCCAAATTCTGACCCTACCATCCGAATGTCGCAGCAGAAATCGAGACTTATCAGACCAGGCAACGTTTTTCCAATCTTCTACTGTCCAATTTCGATGAGCTTGTGCAAATTGTAGCCTCAGTTTCCTGTTCTTAGCTGAAAGGAGTGGCACCCGGTGTGGTCTTCTGCTGCTGTAGCCCATCTGCCTCAAAGTTGGACGTACTGTGCATTCAGAGATGCTCTTCTGCCTACCTTGGTTGTAATGGTTGGCTATTTGAGTCACTGTTGCCTTTCTATCAGCTCGAACCAGTCTGCCCATTCTCCTCTGACCTCTGGCATCAACAAGGCATTTCCGCCCACAGAACTGCCGCTCACTGGATGTTTTTTCTTTATCGGGCCATTCTCTGTAAACCCTAGAGATGGTTGTGCGTGAAAATCCCAGTAGATCAGCAGTTTCTGAAATACTCAGACCAGCCCTTCTGGCACCAACAACCATGCCACGTTCAAAGGCACTCAAATCACCTTTCTTCCCCATACTGATGCTCGGTTTGAACTGCAGGAGATTGTTTTGACCATGTCTACATGCCTAAATGCACTGAGTTGCCGCCATGTGATTGGCTGATTAGAAATTAAGTGGTAACGTGCAGTTGGACAGGTGTACCTAATAAAGTGGCCGGTGAGTGTAGTCTGAAACTAGACAGATTGTCACAGATGTATCAAACGGTCTTGATAAAGCAGATTCTTGGACTGTCTAGTCTGTCAAGAATGTCATATATCATATTTTGTATATTTAGTTAAGCCATTACAATATGGCGTTGACCTTCTAAACACATAGAGATGTTTTCATTCCTTAAACCTGTATTACATAGCCCAGTTAACAGTAAGTGAGCACTGATCTGCTAGATCGGCGCTCACTTATAGAGCCTATTAAACGGCTTGATAATTGTGCAGCAAGGGCTGTATATTTATCGTTAATGATGTCCGTGCAGCCCTTGCTTTATATAGTAAACAATAACATTATACTTACCTGTCCACGCTTCACTGTGTCCTCCTGCCTGTTCCCCACTCACTGCAGCCACCTTTGAAATGTCTGAACCTGCCTGTACAGTGACAGACTGTTCAGCCAATCACTGACTGAGACGTGACGGCACCGCAGCCAGTGATTGGCTGAGGGGCCTGTCACTTTAAAGACTGCTTCAGAAGTTTCAGCGGTGGCACAATGATCACTTCATCATTGTCTTTATTACATAGAGCGATATCTGCCTGAATTGGCCTGATCGGTACTACTTCCACATACTTCAACCAATGCATGCTAGCTCTTCTCTGTGCTGTAATGTCTGTAATTTTTACAGTGCTGCCAGTATTCCACAAAATTGCTGTTTTACACAGTTGTCAGCATCGCTATACTCATCTACATGGCCTTTTTTCCCATTATTGCAGTGTAGTATAATTACAGATGGATATAATTCTCCCATTCTCAAACACTTAATTTCGTAACGTGTTGTGCCGCTTCTACAACTGGCCATCATATATTACTGCAAGTTTTGGCAAACATGTTTCTTGTGGACATCAAAAACATTAAGCCCCAACCTATTAATATAAAGCACAGGAATTGCCAGACTGCATCTGCTTCCCCTGTACAAGAGAAAGATAATTCACAAACAGCCAAATGAAATATTAAAAGAGCTCATGCAGGAAGACAACTCAGCTCTTATGTTCCTAGTGTGATAGTAATTGTCTGTAATAATGGGTCTAACTGGTTTGGCTAATGTAACTTTAATTTCCATTCTGTGACCTTAACAAAACCTCCGGTATTTGCTGACTTGGTCCCCTTTTGTTTTTGTGTTCTTTGTTTTATCTTAGGCTGCTGCTCAAGAACTTCGCCCTGAGTATAAAGTTCTCATCCCCCAGTGTAAACCGCTATCACCAGGAGAAATACTGGGATGCACCTCCCCACGACTAGAGTCTTCTGTAGATGCTGTTGTGTAAGTCTTTGCAACACGAAACCTGCTTAACTTTAAAGTGAATGTGTCATAAAAATGACCTTTTGTTTAAATCTAATTTTAAGTTAAACATACTTTTTTGAGAATATTTGGTCATTTTTTTTTCAGATGTTTCATTTTACCCCCAATATCATAAAATAATCCAGAAATCTTGCAGTTTTCATTCTGGCCACAAATCCTAATTAGCTGAGACTTCATATTCTGTACACATCACATTCTCCTCTGCAACACAGAGAAGATAAAAATGAAAGGTGACACCAGTCTAGATACAGAGTGATCAGGTCATTCACAATAGCTGATGGTCTTAAAGTGGCTATCCAGCATTAGGAAAACATGGCCACTTTCTTTCAGAACCAGCTTCGTTCTTGTCTCCATTTTGGCTGGGGTTTTGTAACCTCACCTGAAATGAAGACAAGAGTGGTGCTGTCTCTTGAAGAAAGTGGACATGATTTTCTAACATTGGGTAACCCTTTTAACTCTCCTCCAGCACCGCACCCCCCCCCCAGTCTATGAGTCACCTCAAGTCTTCTGCTTCCATTGCCTACGTAGCTGCTGTAAAGCATATATGTAAATGCTGTTAACAGAGCAGAAACCCAAGTAGCATGGCTCCTCCCTTAACAGTGTAAAAAAAAAAAAAGAATCTGAATCTTGGTGACATGTTCTCCAGGTGAAATTAGGATGAACAAGTACATAACGATCCAGGATAATGCTGCATTTACAAGGAGCAATAATTTGCCCAATCGATTAACGATTTTGAAGTAACTGGTTTTTATAACGATCAGCGTTTAGACAAATAAATTGTTCGAAAAATAGTTATTGCGATCATTTTTAAGATCGGTTAAAGAGGATGTACCACCTGGTACATCCTCTTTAACCTAAACCCACTGATCGAACATTGCCGGCACGGGGAAGCCAGTGCCGCGGCCCGTTTTTCGGACCGAGGCCCCGTTCCCGTGCACGGCGCTGTTCTATGCACCGGAACCGGTCGGTGCTCAAGCACTGGAGGCGGGCCGGGCCGCCCCCAGTGGGAGGGAATTCCCTCCCCTGTGTGACGCGGCTCCCTTAGAATCCTCTTTAAGTCCATCTCACACATAGGGTGAATCTTTGAAAGACTCTTTACATGAAGCCATCTGCGAATTTTTAGCGAACGACCAACAACGATTTGAGAACATGTTGAAAGATCAAAATGAACAATTTCTTGCTCGTCGCTTGATCTTTCGCTGTGTTTACATGAGCCGATTATCACTCAAATGCGATCGTTTTTCTGAAAATTCAAACGCTAATAGCTCTGTGAAAACGCTCCATAACACACTTCAATAAAGCACTATACAATATACACTTTGACATTGCCCAATCCACACATCTTATTGGCCATGGGAAAAGTCACTTGTCAATTTATTTAATACATTTCAGGAGGAAAAACAGAGGGCTGACACAAATTACAGTTCTCAAAGAAAAGTTCCGGAATTATTTCATGGAGTCCACAAGACAGGTAGAGAAGAGCTCTCATAAGGAAGCCTGTCAGTGTTTCATACTGCCTATGGTTTGGGCAGTATGAAACGTGACGGGTTCCCTTTTTGAAGGGCAGGTCACAGTGCACTCATACTGGTGGTGTTCTTATGCGGTGTAAAATACGAGTGCATTCCTGCCCTATCATTAAGTTGTCATTCCCCTGTTAAATTTGATACCTGTGTTTATTAACATAGCGTCCAGCATGTGAAGCTTTTGCGTTTTTGACTTTTTAATGCATTTCAAATCTTAGTTTTGTTAGTTTTGGCTTTTTGTTCCTCCCAACCTCGATCCAGTCATTTTCATTTAGATTTATTTGAGGTTAGAATCTCATTAGAATTTTGAGTAACAATATATTCCACAGAGATGTATAATTTGGTGTGGAGACGATACAAATAATGATGGCACTGGGGTATAATGCCTGCCCCGCTGCTGACAAATCCTTCCTAGAAAGGACGGTACAGCCTGGATGGAAGGATAGTTTCTTGTAAAATGCCTTTTTATTTCGTCTTTAACTTTATCAAATAGAAGCAGCAAAGTTCAAGAAAAGTGTACATAGTATACAATGCTGAGTGAATTTCAGCTGCTCTATGCTGTGACTTGGTATTTGTGCTGTCAGTTTCCATATGACAAGCAGCACTCCATACTTACCATCTGCGCTGCTTGTCATCAAGCATCCAGGTCTCCAGTCCGGCTCCTGCTGTATCTTCTGGCCCCGCCTTCTCCAGCTGTCAATCATTCTGGAGGAGACGGGGCCTGAAGACACAGCTGGCGGACAGAAGATTTGGAGACCCGGATGCCAGATCACAAGCAACAGGGATGGCTAGTATGCACTGCTGCCTGTGATCTGGAAACTGACAACAAAGATCTATACATATTGGTGCAGTCAGTTTTAAGGGCTGCACGAAAGATACTAGAATTTGTTGCTGCAAACGTGCGCTGATCTTGCTGACCGGCCCCCACTGCCGACAAATGTGTTAGTCTAAAAGGAACTTAAAGGGTATTTTTCAAAATGAGATGGTGGACACTATACTTACTGATGTGTTATCATAGGTACAGAGGTGGCATCCATATGCCACCGCATCCATATGCCAGGGGGTCTAAAGGTATTTATGCCTAGCTGTTATCAAGCTATTGCAAGTCATTTTGTGTGCCAGGATGAGTATACACACTTTGCATCTCTGTTGCTTTGCTCTCTTCAGTTAGACAATGCAGGTGTGGTTTCACCATCTACACCGCACTGGGAGAGTCTGTGCAGTAGGGACTGTAATTCTGTGTGTGTGAAGATAAGAAGGCGCATGAAGAGTGCCTGCCGCTGAATCACCATACTGTATAAACCATTTGTCCTCCTGGGTGTGCCCCTTATTGCCACTGACCTCACAGAAGTAATAGTACAACAGCAGTAAATAAAGGCAATGAACAGGAGAGTCCTTGGAATTGTAGTTTTAGAGCCTAAATTAGGCATTCACATGGGGGGGGGGGGCTGTGTTGGAACACTTAACGCCTTCTCTGAATTCTGTCAATTCTGATCTGTGCACTGCTATAATATTGCTGTAGCATTGCATAGATCAGTGCTCTGCTAATAGAGTCGGCCTGAGCCAGCAGAGAGACACTGGCAGTGACGGAGGGTGAGTATACTCTCCACCAGCAGTGAAGTGACCCAGGCCAGTAGTGTGTCATAGTGTCAGTCAGTGAGTGTCTCCACTCACCTCTCCCGGTGCCTCTTCAGCCCTGGATTGCCGCTCCATGAGCCTCGCCAGACTCTGGGATCTTATCCAGAGCTGACATCACAACCCGGTTTACTGACTGGCTGCTTAGCCAGTCAGCGTCTGGGGCGGGATACTGCTGCAGTCGATGATTGGCTAAGCCGCCAGTCCATCAGCCGGGACAGGCATTTTCCCCCGAGTTGTGACGTCATCACAACTTGGTTAAATATGCCTTCCGGCGGGGGTCCCCAGGCCAGTCATGCGGCAGATGGCAGGCACAGGTAGAGGTAAGTAAGGACTGGTTGTTATTATGTTCCCCCCTGTCCCTGCCTTTAAAACAAAAAAAGAACTTTACTGGACTTCTTTAATATAAAGTATCAAAAAACCAGAAGATCCTGATATCAAACTGATTTTAGGCACCAAGTATCAATAATAGTATTGATATTTTGGTGCATAGTGCATCACTATGTAGGACAGTCTTCCAGGTAAAAGTTGGGGTGATATGCTATAAGAAGTATAAAAATGCTACAGTCAGCAGAGCATATACCACAAGAACAAACAGGAGGCTGCAATAAACCGTTGATGTACTGCTCTCCTTGAAGCACATAAAAGATGACTTCAAAGCTGTTTTATTGATATTGTATTAATGGGATGGACGCTTTGGCTACACTGTAACGGCACATATTAGACTTCCAGTATGTTTATTGGTCTTTAGTCAACTTTAGATTCATTTCAGAATTGACTGAATGTGATTATTCATGCTGCTTTGTAATAGGAGCATTATGATGGCCCCCAGGGGGAAAGAAACTTCTGTTTCATCTCTGTTCACACCAATGTCAAACGTGTCCTTTTTTTTTTCTTTTTTTTACCCTACAAGAGCAGAAAAGCACTATTATTTTGTCTTGTTAGTTAGAGCAGAGAAGTAAAATTGTTCCACTTGTCGCATGGTAAACACCAGAAGCGTCTGACGGACCCCATACCCAATAAACTTATTAGTGTCCAGCACATCAGGGCCGCTTCTGCCATTAGGCGGATTGAGGATTCCGCCCAGGCGGCAGATTCTGGGGTCCCTTCAGGGGCGGCAACTTCTGCCCTGTCATCTGACTTAATGCACAGGGGCCCGCTCTGCAGCTTCTAGGGATGCACTGCTGTCAGACTCGGGGCCCTCAGTGACAGGAGAAGATGCCCCAACTTACACTGTAATCCTCTCCCCTGTACTGTACGGCATCCGCTGGGTTGACAGGCCCCACCCCCAGGCCAGGTCACAATGCTGTACAACAGAGAGCGTGTACGGCGCTGTTACCTGGCCTGGGGGTGGGGCCTGTCAACCCAGTGGATGCCGTACAGTACAGGGGAGAAGATTACAGTGTGGCGTCTTCTCCAGTCACCGAGGGAAAGGAGAAGTGGTGGATCCCGGTCCGGATGGTGAGGAGGGGAGCAGGTGGGGGCCCTCAGGTTTTGCCGGGACTGTCCTGATTCTGACAAGACAGCCCCGGCAAAACAATGTCCCGGAGGCTCCGCCCCCTCCCGCGGGAAGCCACGCCCCCTACCTTGCGCAAGTGATGTCACCCATGCAGAGCAGGGAGAGGAGTCCCTGGAAGACTAGAGGGTCCATACTGGTGAGGTGAGTATGGCTTTTTTTGTTTTAAATACAGATGAAGGGGCTAGTGGTATGATGATGAAGGGACAGGAGGAGGGTGAAGGGAGAAGTAGTATGACGATGGAAGGGCAGAAGGATGATAGGGGTAGTAGTATGATGATGGAGGGACAGGAGGATGAGAGGGGTTGTACTATGATGATGGAAGGGCAGGAGGATGAGAGGGGTTGTACTATGATGATGGAAGGGCAGGAGGAGGAGAGGGGTTATACTATGGTGATGGAAGGGCAGAAGGATGAGAGGGGTTGTACTATGATGATGGAAGGGCAGGAGGATGCTGAAGTCTGGAGGATCAAGGTGGGGGTAGTAGTATGATGATAGGGCAGGAGGATGAAGGGGGAGTAGTATGATGATGGAGGGGGAAGGAGGATGAAGGGGGGAGTAGTATGATGATGGAGGGGAAAGGAAGATGAAGGGGGGAGTAGTATGATGATGGAGGGGGAAGGAGGATGAAGGGGGGAGTAGTATGATGATATGGGTAAGGTGGTCTCTGAGGCTAACAGTATTATTGAGTGTCTGAAGCTGGCAGTATTAGGCAGTCTGAGACCTATACTATTAGGGGGTCTCTAACACTTGGCTCCCCATATGTCACCACCACTAAGACTGGCACTAATACATGTTAGGGTATGTTCACACTGAGTAAAACAGGCGGAATCTCGCGGTGGAACTCTCCGCCGCAGAATCCCGCCTGTCTCACTGTCCCATAGCCCGTCTATGGGAGAGTGCGCACTCCTCTGCAGCCGCCGCTCTCCGCTCAAAGACGTGACGTTACTTCTTCGAGCGGAGAGTGGTGGCTGCAAAGGAGCGCGCGCTCTCCCATAGACGGGCTATGGGACAGTGAGACAGGCGGGATTCTGCGTCGGAGAGTTCCACCGCGGAATTCCGCCTGTTTTACTCAGTGTGAACATACCCTTAGTGTATGCACTTCTGTTATATAGTTCTGTATGCACTGTTGGTATGTAGTCGTATATGCAATGTTCACTGCTGGTATATAGTTGTGTTTGCGGGGGAAGGGGCGCAGTTTCAATTTTCGCCTCAGGCAGCATAGAACCCAGAATCGGCCCTGCAGCAAATTGACAGGAATCTGATTATGTGCAATTTTTCCCCTAGATAAGACAATCTCTGACAATGACTTCTGACCGAAGAGTGGTTTGTTACAGTCTGGGGGGGGGGAAACGGACGGACATATTTAACCACATACGGTACTTTACTAGTCCCCACATCATCTGCTAATGTCCCCGCATTTACTCATCTCTGATCCTGGACTTTTTGTTCAGCAAGCAGGCGTCCCGCAGGGGGCTGCTGGCTTATGACACTAGAGAGAGCTTGCTGCATATGTATTTATATGTCGTATTGTATGACAGTGTTAATTGTAACATAATGGAGGCACTGTTTGCATTACATATGTGAAACTTTGCTGTGCACCTGTTATTAAGTGGTTTATGGCCGGTGTCACCAAAGGAAAATAATGCTGCGTTTACACGTAACAATTATCGTTCGAATTTTCACAATAACAATAGCATTTGAGCGATAATCGTTCCGTGTAAACACAGCAAACGATCAAGCGATGAGCGAGAAATTGTTCATTTTGATCTTTCAACATGTTCTCAAATCGTCGTTGGTCATTCGCTAAAAATTCGCAGATCGCTTCGTGTAAACAGTCTTTCATAGATTCACCCTATGTGAAAGATGGGCTTCAGCAATCTGAAGAACAATTTTTCTTACAAATTTACTAACGATTTATTCATCTAAACGCTGATCGTTATGAAAACAAAATCGTTGCTTCAAAATCGTTAAACGATCGATTGGGCGAATTATCGCTTCGTGTAAATGCAGCATATTTCCACATTGCTTAAAACCTACTACATCTCAGGTGTTCCTAAATTCAATTTTTTACTAAAGTGGGCATGTATTTTTACCTACCAGCTTCTATAACGGCTGCCATTATAGAACACTACAGAATGTTGTAAAATATTTAAAGAAGCTTCTACTGTTCTAACGCTTCCCACCTTCTCTTCTAACTGATCCAGCATAGACACGTGACCGTTGCAGCTGCCCCCCTTTTTGGCAGCAGCGGCCAGTCATTGAATTTAGCAGTCACCTATCCATTTTGAGAGGGATCATGATCAAGAGACTGGTGGAGGAAAGCGTCAGAACCTTTTTTAATCATTTTACAACACCTCGAACACCTTTTTTTTTAATGGCCGTTTCATATAGCCATCCAGCAGGTTGCAGCCTTGTGCAGCCGCAGCCTCAGGTGGCTTGGTTATTATCCCGTCCAGGTTCCCAGCATGAAAGCCCTTTTAAGAAATCCTTTTCATTTCTTTTTTTTTCTTCATTTAAATATTTTTTGACAAGTTGATGGATACAACCTTTGTCTCCTGTGCCCTACAATATCTATAAATCACTTCTAATAGTGATGTAATGCGAGCTGGCTGACTGATCTATAGATAGATTGTACCTTTGTTGACACTGTCAGCTGCTCTCATCGCAGATCCCAGTAACTTCATTGGGATGTCATCACATTTCCATGGCAACCTCCTCAGTGTGTACTGTGCTTTAATGAACATGTGACTGGGAGCGATGGAGCCATCACGGAGAGTCGGGGTTCAGGGCTTAGAATTAAAGCTTTTGTTTCATGTATTCTTAAAATGACCGTGTGTCACCTAGTAGTCCCAGTATATAGAGTTAGTACGGTATCTACCCTATAACCACCTGAGCATGCCTTGTTATGTATCATGATGATTCTCCAAGTTAAGGTAATCTAAGTTTACCTGTTGTAGTATGTAAAATTATATTTCATTGTGAAATTACAGCAATTGACAAACTCCCCTCTGCCGCATCAGTTCAGTTATTACACATTTAAAGGGATACTCTGGCAAAAATCTTTCTCCCAGTAATTGAAACACATTACAAAGTTATATAACTTTGTAATATACTTCAATCACCTATCTGCCCCCCTTCCCTATCTTCCCCACCCCCTCACCCCCCCACCAGGAAGTGAAGTAAACTCAATGGCTGTTGACCCCAGGCTTTTTTGTGACAGCCATTTTGTGACAATGACATTATCAAGAGGGCCCTATTCCACGTGCCGATCAATAATGTAAACAATCGCCTATTTGTTAGATTTTTACTCGTTTACTGGGCCTATTCCACGGCCCGATGATCGTTTAGCGAGGGCTGCAGGGACATCGTTACCGATGTCCTTGCAGCATACATTACCAAGCTTCTCCTCTGCTCCGTCTTCATCCCGGTCCCGCTCGCAGCATCAACTCCGGAGTGGCCTGACTGAGCTGCCAGACTGCTCAGCCAATCACTGGCCGCGATGGTCCTGGCCTGTGATTGGCTGAGCGGTCTGACAGCTCAGTCAGGCGGCACTGAAGCTGCTGCTGCGCATGGAACCAGGATGAAGACAGAGCGGAGCAAAAGCCCTGCTAGGTAATGTATGCTGCTTGAATCGCCGGTCGCCCTCCGCGCATCGCTATTCCATGGCGTGACCGATGATTTTAGGTTTGGGCCTGAATAAACGATCAGCCGATGACAACAATCATCGGCTGATTATTTTCTCTCTTCCACTGAGCGATAATCAGCCGATTATCGCTCCGTGGAATAGGCCTCTAAGCCCTGTTAGGCCAGCCACCCTTTGTCAGATGACTCAGGTTGCTCATCTGATTGGCTGAGCAAGCTGTAAGCCATCTAACAGTTCTACAGAGTCAGTTAGACATCACAGGAGATAAAGTGCATCATGGGAAAGCCCAAACCGGGAAGTGAAGAAAAAATGAAGACACCAACTGGAGCTTCAGTTCAGGTTTTTTTTCTTATCAGCGCTGGAGTTGTCCTTTAAGGCTCCAAACAGTTTAAATCCTCTGTGGTGCGCCCCCTGGTGATGCTGGTTGGAGCAGCGCCTCTGACTGACAGGATGGATTCAGGACATGTCTTTTACAGCAGGAATGAGAGCAGCAAATAGCACAGGTTATTCACATAATGTGAGAGGGGGCACAGCATTGGACTGAGGGAAGCAGGATGGTTTCTCGGATAAATGCCCCAACTGCTGGTGTACACTTCACATATGACAGCCTTACCAACTTAGTATTGACATGGGAGACACTAACAGCTGAGCAATATGTACAGGTCATCCTGCAGCCACATATGTGGCTTCTCACGGCCAGGCTTCCCACTGGCATTTTCTAGCAGGATAATGCTTATCCATACGTAGTATGGGTTTCCCTGGCCCAGCTGTAAAACCTGTGGGTAGATGTGCAGCCAGATGCCATGCAGAACCTGTATGTCTCCATGCCCAACTGTGTCTCATTTTGTATCCTGTACAGCACTGGACAACTGGTGGAGCATGGGAGGAAACACATGATGATAATTGTAGGGTTTGGTAGAGCGCGCCAAGCTTCTGAAGCTGGAAAAGAAAGGTTTTAAAAAGACATTGTAACAGAGCCACAAAGCAAGATTTGGGGGCTGAATGGAGCTTTTATGGATTGGTGACTGAGATTCGCCGCTTTTCTAACCTTGTGTGTTTGGTGGAAACTTGGGTCAGATAACCCATTTAAAGGGAATAGTAGGTCAGTAGGTTTATGCTGCCTTAAATAAAGGCAACCTAAACTAGTGACAGAAATACTCACCAGAACAATGTATTATTTACATGATCATTCTGTTCTGCGGTTCTCCTAATATGCAGGAGAATGGGCTTTATTCTGAACCACAACCCCCTGCCTTCCACTTGCTGATTGACAGCTCCCTTCCTATACACAGTATATATACACAGTTAGGCTACGTTCACACTACGTATATTTCAGTCAGTATTTGTATATTTCAGTCAGTATATTTCAGTCAGTATTGCAACCAAAACCAGGAGTGGATTAAAAACACAGAAAGGATCTGTTCACACAATGTTGAAATTGAGTGGATGGCCGCCATATAACAGTAAATAACTGGCAGTATTTCAATATAACAGCCGTTCTAAAATAACAGCAAATATTTGCCATTAAATGGCGGCCATCCATTCAATTTCAACATTGTGTGAACAGATCCTGTCTGTGTTTTTAATCCACTCCTGGTTTTGGTTGCAATACTGACTGAAATATACATATACTGACTGAAATATACGTAGTGTGAACACAGCCTAAAGATAGATAATTGCCAATCAGCGGCCGGTGGGCAGAGGAAGCTGATGCTCATTAATATCCAGGACTACTGAGCACACACACAGACATTATTTAGGAGGATATCTTTGAATCGGCTGCACAGAACAAGTGATACATCATTCTGTTCAGCTTCTCCATCAGGAGATAGGGTAGCATAAACCTACTGACAGAATCTCTTTAAGGCCTCCAATTTCTGAGGATACATTAACACAATATGCTAACAAATCCTTGACGAGAAGCACATCATATCACAACCAGTGGGTGGCCACAAATAGACACACATAACATATGTATTATCTGACAGTGTTGGGAAAACATGTGTTTGTTAAAGTGGGTTATCATAAGCCATTTATCTCAGGACATTAAGCAAGCAAGAAGGATAAGGAGGGGACACATCTGTACATAATACATTGCTCTTAAGTTTAAAATTTGTTATGCTACTAAGGGGTTAAAACTAAGGAGTATTTAAGCTTGAGGAATTTCTCACTTATACATTGCATAGATGATTAGTACAGGTTTAATGACTTACAGGGGCATCTCTAAAACAGCTTGTGAGGTCACCAACCAGAGGAGAGAACATTCTAGATTTAGTATTTACTAATGGGGATTGAGTGTCTGCAGGAAGAGTGGAAGAAAATTTAGTTTCCAGTGACGACCAGTGTTTTCAGCTTGACATCCAACCTATACTACAACAAGAGTATTAGGTAATGGAATGACAAATTTTAAGAACATGAGAGAGTATTTATATAATGAATTAAAAGTTCCCTTTAGTCCCTGGATAGTTCAGTGTATTTGTGGTTGGCTGAGGCATAGATATCAGAGGGTTGTTGTTAATGGTTGTTGAGTTCTAAGCAGAGACTGGTTACAAGTGGTGGCCACAAGGGTCTGTTCTGACACCTCCAGGGTTGATATTCCTGGAGGTGTCAGTAATATGGAAAATGATTTAGCTTTGCTAGATAAGCGGTTTAAACTATGGAAACTGCAGTTTGATGTTTCCAAATGTAAAATAATGCATCTGGGAGGAGGAATCCTCTATTTAAGTATCACATTGGCAGTACACTGGCAAAGACTTCAGAAGAGAAGGATTTAGGGGTAGTGATTTCTGACAGCCTTAAAGGACAACTCCCGCGGGACCCCCCCCAAAAAAAAAACCACAGACACACACAGACACCATACTCACCATCCCTCCGGTGATGATCGCCACTCCATTCGCCCGCCGTCCGCCTCACCGTCACCGCCGTCCAGCGATGTCTCTGTCTTCCGGGTCCTGGGGATGGAAAAGGCTGCCAGTGCGCTTGCGCACCGGCAGCCTTTACATTGGCTGGAGCGCATCACATGGCTTCCAGCAACCTCAGCCAATCAGGGCTGAGCAAGCTGGAAGCCATGTGATGCGCTCCAGCCAATGAAAAGGCTGCTGGTGCGCATGTGCACCAGCAGCCTTTTCCGTCCCATTCACTCTCTATGAAGACGCCGAGGAGGAAGAAGACCCGGACCGCCCCCCGGCTCTGACGTCGTCGTCACCAGATGCCGCCCGGGAGAAGAGGACCGTGACGATCGTAATAGGTAATGTATATATTCTTTAACTTCCGGGCGGGGGGGTCGGGGGTCCGAAAGTGGGGGAAGGGGGCCAGACCGGGTATTTAACCACATTACAAAGTTATATAACTTTGTAATGTGTGTTAAATAAGCTAAAAAAAATTTTTGTGGGAGTTGTCCTTTAAAATTAGTCACCAGTGCAACTAGGTGGTGAGGAAAGCAAATCGTATGCTGGGGTGTATAGCTGGAGGTATAACCAGTAGGAAGAGGGAGATTGTGATCCTGCTGCATAGAGCTCTGGAGAGACCACATCTGGAATACTGTGTCCAGTTCTGGATATTGGATAAAAATAGAATGGGTCCAAAGCCAGGATACAAAAATGGTGGAGGGCATATAGTTTAAAGGAAAGAGGAGAAAGAGGGACATGATCGAAACCTTTAAATATGTTAAAGGACAAAATAAGGTTCAGGAGGGAAGTGTTTTTAGAAAAAAACTGAACTCAAGACCAATAGGACACAGTGAGAAGTTAGTTGGGGGAAAGATCAGAAGCAACATGAGGAAATATTACTTTACTGAATGAGTAGTAGATGCTTGTGACAAACTTCCAGCAGATGTGGTAGGTAAATCTACAATAACAGAATGTAAACCTGCTTGGGATAAACATATATCTATCCTAAGATAATAAGGGCAGACAAGATTGACCAGGGGGGCTTTTTCTGCCAACAACCTTCTGTGTTTCTAAATTATGTGCCAACTGAGACATAAGCTCTGAATCTGCAATTGAGAAAGAGTTACATTTTCGGGAGGAATTTCTCAATTTTAATGTAAGTGTTCAGGGGTTAAAGAAATTCTAGCCGGTAGCAAATAGTTGTCAGGGCTCTTAGAAGTTATGATGTAGTAATGTAATGCATTGAATGCAGAAAATGTACTAAATTGGTGCTTCAAACCTTTAGCAACGCTAAAACATAAATGGGGACATTGTGGACAGAGTAGTAAAAATATACAGGAAACCCAGCAAATCCCGCATTTCATTGATTCACAGAACTACTGCAAGAGATGTAATACATAATTTCACATACGTCTCTTAGGCCTTAAAAGCACAGCAATTTCTGCAAGTTGAAGTGTCAGCTCTACCCCCTCAAATATATTCTCCCTGCTTGCTTAGATGCCATTAATGGAAAAAAAAAATCATCATTTCTATGCTGTCAGGTAATGCTATAAATGCTGGATACAGGTACAGTGGCTTTTTTTTTCTATTTTATCTGTATAAACTGTTGTGGCTTGGAAACAGATGCTGCATGAAAGCCGCTATCTCCCAGTATCATATTATTATTTTATTATTTGCATTAATATTTAGAACCATCGATTACTGTGCAGTGGGAAGATGTTCTGTATACTGCGCTTAACCCACTATCGTACTGCTAGGATGAGAGACTGCGGGAGCTCGCTGGCTTACCCTGTGGCTTCAGCCATTATCTTGTAGACAAAATACACTGTAAATTTCATATACATCAAAATGCACCATGTGCTGTATTACTATATGCTGTAGATTATTAAACAGTCATACAAGAGTATACAAAAAGTATAGCAAACATCTAGGAAGACAGCCAAAAGTAGCATTTCAATAGCACATATACTCCAGTCCCCTTGTTTTTCAGTGGAGTCTCATAATTGGTAATATCTGCTTAGCCATCTGTTTCCAGTCTTCTGCGTTGGGATATCAGGATTTCTGGACGCTGGTTAGGTCCTTCATCTGTACATGGTTATAGAAGTCTAGTTATTTTTTAATTGGTGGTAAGTTGTTGCATTAGCAACTGCAGCTCTATTAGAAAGGAGCAGCCCACAGCTAATGTAGCGTTTCCAGCAATGTACATTAATGAAAACAGAAAAATTCTATAATGTTATTTTAACAAGTTATTAAAGAATTTCCAGCTCTGCTTCTCCGTTGTATCATGGGACTTAACCTGGGGAGGCTATAATAGGAAAGAATTACATTGCATATTACATATGCAGATTGATTTTTTTTTTTTTCTCAAAGAGAACATCCAAGTAATAGAAAACGTTATAAAATATATATGCTATATTTGTTGTTCTTTTTGGCAAAATAATAAAAAAAATATATATAAAATTGGTGACTACTTTTTTTTGCAAATTTCTAGGGGTATTGCAATCTTGCAAAGTCAATGTCTATGGGATACCATTGATGATCACCTCTATCTTTGAGGCTGTATATATATTCTAGAGATGTGATCCAGTTTTCACATCGCAATACTTCCTGCCATACCTACATACGCCTAACCTTATCTCTGACTTGAAACACAACCATTGTTTAATTGGACATACCCGCACACACTCTCCCAGTGTTGGGTTAGTCCCTTCTGGCAGTTAGGTATGCCTGAACCAGGGGGTTCCAAACTAGAGGTAGGCAGAGTCATATAGGGACAACATATGACCTATATGCATCATACTACTGTTTGTTATATGTTATTTCTTCTTTTTTGTTTGTGTGTAATGCCACCACTTTTGTAATTTATAATAAATACACTCAATAAGACTCATTATAGCAATTCTACCACAGTCTCTACAGGTATACAAGGCGCCATAGGGTAATAATGTAAGGAAGAGAAGCCAGGTAAAGACAGTTTGAATGTAGAACTGCTCACCTGATGGTGTTGTGCTAAGAACACAACACCTCTATGCCTTTTTAGTGGAGAAGATAATGGTGATGATGTTAGCCGAAGCAGCCAGGTCCCAGTTGCAGATGCCGAGATCCCAAGCCAAGGGATCGGGGAGTGGAAAGTAACAGTTCAGGTGTCAGATCCACGGGTTTAGCCGGGGACCACAGGAACCAGAAGAACAGCGCTTAACAGCTTCAAACAATCATAGGTGCAATAATAAACTTTAATAGCCTCATGCACAACGCGTTTCTGGGCAAAAGATACACCTTTGTCAAGTAAGAGAAACATAATCACATAAGAACTATTAAATAGGTACAATGTATACATTTGGCGGGAGATGTTGAATCAGTGCCGCCCCTTGACGTCAGGGACAGCTAAATTGGTTAAGAACAAGAGAATAAAACAATTGTGTTATTATCACAAATACTAAAATTATAAAACACTATGAAGATCAACAGTATCAAAAGAATAAAAAAATTTAAACACAGTGTGACGTCTTTGGTATCTGTGTCACATGATCGGCTTTTTGTGTGTGTGTTTGACATGTGACACAGATACGAAAGACAATGACTGTGTTTAAACTTTTTATTCTTTTGATACTGTTCATCTTCATAGTGTTTTATAATTTTCGTATTTGTGATTATCACACATTAAGTTTTAAATGCCATTGTTTTATTCTCCTGTTTTTAACCAATTTAGCTGTCCCTGACGTCTTATGTGATTATGTCTCTCTTACTTGACAAAGGGGTATCTTTTGCCCAAAAAACGCATTGTGCATTAGACTATTAACCCCTTAGCGATCCATGACGTATCTGATACGTCATGGTGCCGCGGGGGGAGTTCAGAGAGGTCCCGCCGGAACCCCGCTCTAATATCTGCAGCCGGAGAGTGCCTCTATTAGCCGGTGCGGGTCCTGTTGCCGCACCAGCTAATTAATCCTCTAAATGCAGCTGTCAAACCTCACAGCTGCATTTAAAGGATTTGCTTCTGGTGTCTAGTGGGTCGGATATCCCCCCCCCGCGATGTGATCACAGGGGGGAGATCCATCCTTCTGCCCAGGCCCGGGCCTCAGCGTCGCAATGACGCTGATCCTGGCTCGGCAACAGATTGCTGTGGCCTGCAGCAGGCCAAAGCAATCTATCACCGATCTCACTGATCATTGCTGTGTATATACACAGCATTGATCTCTGAGAGATCAGTGCTGTGTATATACAAGTCCCCCAGGGGGACTTCTAGTTAATGTAAAAAAAATTTTTATTAATAAAGAATCCCCTCCCTTTTCCTATTTTATAAATATAAATAAACAAATAAATAAACATATTTGATACCGCCGTGCGCATAATCGCCCGAACTATTAAATTATCACATTCCTGATCTCACACGGTAAACGGCGTAAGTCCAAAAAAATTCCAAAGTGCAAAATTGCGCTTTTTGGTCGAATCAAACCCAGAAAAAATGTAATAAAAAGCGATCAAAAAGTCGCATATGCGCAATCAAGGTACCAATAGAAAGTACATGTCATGGCGCAAAAAATGACACCTCACAGCCCCATAGACCAAAGGATAAAAGCGCTATAAGCCTGGGAATAGAGCGATTTTAAGGAACATATATTTGTTAACAATGGTTTGCATTTTTTAAAAGCCATCACATAAAATAAAAGTTATACACGTTACATATCATTGTAATCGTAACAACTTGAGGAACATGCGTAACAAGTCAGTTTTGCCCCAGGGTGAACGGCGTAAACACGAAACTCCCTGAAATGAAAACAAATTCCTTTTTTAAAAAAAATTTGACAGCCCAAATGTTTTTTTCCGGTTTCGCTGCATATTTGATAGGAAAATAAAGTCTGTCATTGCAAAGTACAATTGGTGTCGCAAAAAAATAAGGGCTCATGTGGGTCTCTAGGTGAAAAAATGCAAGCGCTATGGCCTTTTAAACATAAAGTGGAAAAAGCCAAAGCGCAAAAACGAAAAATGCCTTTGACCTTAAAGAGGATGTACCACCAGGTATATCCTCTTTAAGCTGAACCCACGGATCGAACGGCCCCATCACAGGGAAGCCGGTGCCGCTGTCCATTTTACAGACCGCGGCCCGGTTCCCGCGCACTGCACCGTTCTATGCACCGAAACTGGCTGGTGCTCAAGCACTGGAGGTAGGCCGTCCCCTGTATGACGCGGCTCCGTTAGAATGAATGGAGCCGCGTCATACAGGGGAGGAAATTCCCTCCCATTGGGGGCGGCCCGGCCCTGGTGCATAGAACGGCGCCATGCACATGAACTAGGCCGCGGTACAAAAAACGGACTGCGCCGTTCGATCCGTGGGTTCAGCTTAATTAGGATGTACCTGGTGGTACATCCTCTTTAAGGGGTTAAAGTTTTTTATTGCACATATCGTTCTCTGAAGCTGTTAAGCGCCGTTCTACTGGTTCCTGTGTTCCCCGACTAAACCCGTGGATCTGACACCTGAACTGGTACTGTCAACAGCATAGGGGACTACTATAACAATCTAATCCCAGGGGGTCTAACTGCTAAGGCCCCTCATGATCTGGAGAATGGGGACTTAAATCTCCTGCCAGAATGGAGCAGTGGCTCACACGCTAAATAGTTTCTGCAGCCTTTTAAATTCATCATGTGTGACTGATAACTTGGATGGATAAACAAAAGATGCGATCAGATGACAAATTAATTGTTGCCAGTTTTTCGACTGATCGCTATCCTTTTTTCATGTTCTGATTCTTAGGAATGCTCATTGAGCTGACAATCATTGTGTAAAAGGGCCTTTAGTCTATGTGCCTTGCAACTACATGGTGAGAGCAGCGCTCAGCCGAGTGCTTCTTTTGGCTTGTTCTGGTGATCAGTGAGAGTCAGAAGACACAGACTGATAAAAAAAAATTTAAAAGTTTAATTTTTTTGTAAAGTTACAGGAATATTTTAAGGCTCCATTCACATTAAAGAAACAGTTGTCCAAACCTGCAAATTTGTCAGGAATGGCCAACTGTCTATGTGTAGGGAGGGATCCTTATCCTTCCACTCAACACAACAGCTGATGATTCAGGGGAGGAGGATCTGTCGTATTGGATTTCACCTTAACCCAGAGGTGCCACCAGCGAAGTCCGGCTCTGTCTTACCTTTCCTTCCCATTCAGAAAACATGCCCAACCAACCTCTTGTTGTGAGAAGCGTGATGTGGCTGTCAGTTCTCATCAGCCGCTGAGTGGGAATTTCCTGTCCAGACAGAACATCTGTGAAACAAAAAAAAAAAAAAAAGAGGACCACGGTGCCACAGTTTAAAGTGTCAGTCCACGCAAGAAGCAAAGAGATCAGTCTGCACTACAGACAGTTTAAAATGTACCTGTCGATTACAGGTACATTTTTAACTGGAGCGGAATCATGCATCAGAATTGTTGCACTTTTGGGGCTTAGTATTTCGTTTTACCTGTTATAGAAGGAGCTCTTGAAAGCTCACTGAGACATGTCAAACATTTGGTTGCGGTCTATGTTTTCAGACCGGGATCAATCATGAGAACACGCAGGGAGACGACCGCACCAACATGCGCTCCTCTTCCCACTCTGTGTCTGTCCAACCTGGATTGCTCCATAGACTTGCATTGGCAGTCTGTCCAGGTCACATAAAACAGAGCCGAGAGATAACATACAGCTTGCAGAATTCTTTTGGCTCATTCTTCTCATCATTCGCTGTCTGAGCACTTAGACCCTCACCATTTAAAACTTTTGACATGCTAGCACTTTTCTAATGACAGGTACTCTTTCGAGGGGTGCAAAGAAGAAATATAGAGATTGCATTTACCCTTAAAAACATTTCTTTAGCAGATAAAACTCATTGACTGCACTTGCAGGCAGCGGAGTTACCAACGCCTGCACAGTCACAATGTTACAGCTGTTTCATGCGCACTTCTTCCAGACATCCCGAAGAAGTGTGCACACGCACAAAACAGCTATAACATTGTGACTGTGAAGGTGTTGACGTCTCCACCACCTGCAAGTGCAGCAGATGGATTTAATCTGCCGAAATAAAGAAATGTTTTTAAGGGTAAATGCACACTCTATATTTCTTCTTTGCATGGACTTTGATATATAGCCTATGAACCATACTGAAAATAACCACCAAAATTCCCTATGTGATTGATCATCTGAACCATCCATGTGTCACATCTGTCATAGCCATAGTGGTCTCTGTTACTCACTTGGATCTATTCTTTAAAGGGGTTGTCCAGGTAGAGGGCATGCTTTTATATTACTGGGGCTGCAGAATTCCCTTCCCAGCTGGCACCCTTACTAGTTCCGTAGATGTTCCATGCTGGCAGGAAATGTCTGCTTAGAGACTGATGACAATTGACAGCCCCACCACCCTTCAAACTAAATCTTTGGTCCGGATGCAGGAAAGGCTAGCTACACCTCTGCAGAAGGATATGGGGGCTACAGGCTTTCCTTCTGTTGAAGCAGTGATATCTAAACATAGAAGTGAGCATTAGTATTAAGAACTGTTTTTGTAATCTTCCTTTGAAATGCTCAGAAATGAAGATTAATATGTGATCTTTACATGATTGACGGGCATAAAATAGGCTGTTACATGTTTTAATGTTAGCTCGCCCTATCGATTCACCCTGCTATTGCCGTCTTCCTGGCAGCAATGACTATTTTTGGAAGACAGATTTCTTTAAATTTGCTCTTAAAAGCCATTTAATTAGAAACATAAAGAACTGGGGAGGATTTTTTTTATTTCATAATTTTTATTTAATGATTTTCCCTCTAATGAGAACATGTTGGTAGTGATCTATTAGGTTCATTGTGTTACCGTCCGTATTTCCCTTTGTCTCATTTTCTTGGTTTTTTCATATCCCGATATATATGTGAGAAGGGGAGGGGGTTGGTTACAGCCAATTCTCACGCAAACCATAGGAATTTCTGTGGAATAAAATGAACAGACAGAAAAACCATATTTAAGTATAAGTAACAGTGGGGAGCACTGAATGCATATGGAACAGGAGCGACTCTCACCACTGATCCCAGAGAGCTATAAATAGTTGACTAGAAGAGTGGGGGGTCTCTTTCCGGCTTTAATTGAGCCTTTTAGACACTCTTACAATTTTAATGTGTGGTGAGTCTGATTTAGAGGCTCAGTCTGGCATTCTAATGGGGGGGGAGGTTGGGAGGAGAGGCGCTCACAGAGAGGTGTGCGTGGAAAGTTTAAAAGGATGCTGTCCGATCCAAGCACATTATGTGTGACCACAGGCGTCAGGGGGGCAAGAGAGGATGGGAGATGAAGAGAAATTGTGTTTCCCTGCTTCTCATTTATTTTCTCGTTCTTCTTTTCTCATTACCCTTTACGTTAGTTTTTCTTCTTCGTCTTTTTTTTTAGCTTTGACCAACACTTTTTCGAGATGTGCTTCTTGTTTCATTTGTAATGTTTTTTATAACAAGACCAACTCCAGCCTATAAGATTCAGATATAGCACAGCTGAATCAATCATTTGGATGGTTTTCGCTTTATTTGTACATAGTAGAACAAAAACAACATGTATGACTCATGACATTAATTTGTCACAATAGCAAATTCAGACTATTTTATACTGTATCTTTGGTGCTGGTTCGTTGTATGTATCTAAACACTTAACCATAATGAATGACACGGCAAACAAGCACTTGCACTTAATTCTGTTTTTATATTGTTTTTTCATATAAACAATAGCATTTTTCCATCTTTGTTCAAAACATTTACATATGAAATAACACCTACGAGTGAAAACATATTTAACAGTGCTTGATCTTCACATCCTGCATGGATGCTCGAAAAGTCCATGTGTCCATACGCAGAGACCTCTGTTCTATCCGGGAGGCCAGTAGCTGGTGTGGTCACGCTATGTTTCGGAAGCACGTCCTCATTTTTCAAGCGTTTTAAGGAGGATACGCCTCCAAAATAGTGTGACCAGTGAATTTTCCAAGCGGTTTAGGTTCAGCAGTGCTCTCCAGACCCGAACACTCAGCATTTCACTCCCGGAGGCTGGAGAAGTTGGATGCTGCCTTTAGGAGTCCTCAAATATATTAATATCACTGGTCGCGCCCCTGGCATACGCCACAAAGAAGGCGCAGATTCTTGCCTTCTCCGTGGCATACGCCAGCCTTAACCCCCACTCACCTGTGCTAGGCATAAATGATGGCAGAAAGGAGCAGGTGTAGATTTCTGTGCCCCTCTTAGTAAATCTGGCCGGATGAATGGTGTCAGGGCCCAATCTAAATACCAGTACGTCTTCTTAATAAATGTCCCACCTTAGTGATAACATTATATTAGAAAGTTATAAATCTTTGGTTGATAGTTTTATTTAAATACAATAACCCCTTTAGGCCATGTTCACACAGCGTAAGTTTTGTATTAATTTCGTCCATTGTTGCCGATTTGAAACAACAGTCGCGATTATTAGAAAACTTGCATGCACTGCATTCAGAGGGAATCCCGGTCGGAGTTTGTACACATATTATACACTCTAGCAGGGATCCCTAGCGACCACACGGTAAACTGATATGTCAGGTTTGTGCGGCCACTATTCATTGAATAGCGGCCGCACAAGCCAGACAGGTTACACAATGGAGTGTGCAGCTCCGGCCGCACTCTCCATTGTTGGCTATGGTGAATTGGGATGTGGGCGCACATGGCTGCGCCCGCATGCCAATTCAGCACAAGTGAAGATCATCTTCACTGAAACCGGACGTTCTGTGACACGACCGGGTCACAGAATGGCTGGTGTCATACGCCGTGTGAACATGGCCTTATTGTGCAAGCTCAGCAGCACAGATGAACAGTGACTGTGCAAAATTCCAAGGCAGGATAGAAATAAAAGATTAGTGGCTGTCAATCAGGCATGGTGGGGAGTTAACAGCGCAGCAGATAGGCAGTGATTTGGAGCAGCAGGGCTGTACTATGATAGGGTCTTGCGGCCAGGGGAATGCTCCCCCTCCCCACCCCTGGCTTTTGCGCCTATTTAGCATATCAATATAAAGCCCTGGAGGATATAATAACATAGATAAACATATGCACATAATTCTGTATACAACACTGTCTAAAGATGGCCGGTCCTCTTTAATCGGTTTTGCAGTTTCCCATCCCCCCCCCCCATCCTACAACTATTACTACTTGTTTTTCTATATAAAATATATATTTTACTACAGGAGAAATGAATAAAGTGTAGCTGACTGCGGCACCTGAAGAGTTACCATTTACTAGGTCCATGGCCAGGATTGCTTATCGCAGCGGCTACTTACTGACAGTGATGTCACAATCCTTTCAGATAATGTGGTATCATTGCTTTGTGAATCATTCCTATCACACGAGCTCCAGTTAAAATGTTAAGTATTTTTTTAACAAAAGATACAATCAAAGACATGTCATAGAGGAAAACGTACACAATACGTTGCTATAATGTACAGTAATGCCATTATGTTTTCACTCAGATTATATCCGCGTAGCAAAAATAAGTCTGGGCAGCAGGAGTGAATGGATGTCTTTGTGCGCTGAGAATTGTTAATTTAATTGTGGTTTGAGCAGAAGAGAGAGACGCGCACTTATAATACTACCACATAAGAGTCTTCCTGCTATCGGGACGCACTAAGGGCAGACATTTTTTAGAGTAATACCAATAATGGTAAGCAGTCTATTACCACCATAGGAGCCAGTGTCCTGTCACCTGTGCGCTGTAATAGCTGTCATTGTTATCAGCTGAAACAGGAATTCTTCAGCACCGACAGCATCGCTGTCCTTGTCTTTTGTTGCGCTGAGGTCTTGTGAACAATGGTATTTATAGGGGCATATGTGATATAGAGATTGGATGCCACGGAGGGCACTCCTTACCTTGTTACACTAATCAGTGGCTGTCATGGATGCTCCAGTCACAGATCTGAGTACAGGAAGGTTCCCTTTACAACAAACCTGCTTCTCATAGGTCATGTCCATATGACCCGGGCTCCTCAGACATGTCGATCTTCCCTTTGTTATCTGTGGTCTTTTTCTTTTAGTTATGTCCGTATCACTGGGCCAGGAATTAGATGCCGCCTGGATTAAAGGGGGTTTTCAGCATTAGAAAAGCATGGCTCCTTACTAAAGCTCCTATTACACGGGGCGATGTTGAGGAGCAAACAAGCGCTGTCAGCGCTGACTTACTCCTCGTTCCCCGTTCGCTGCCGGCGCTATTACACACTTCAACAGTGAGCGGGTGAGTGCAGAGGGGAGCGCAGAGAGCTGGGGGGGGGGCTGTCTGGGTGATCGCTAGATCATCCAGGCAGCCCATAGAAGATAGCGGCGGTCTGCTGCCACCACACCTATTCCAAAGAGCGACAGCAGCATATAGCTTCTATCTTAGTTGTTTGTCCCTCAGCATGTTGAAAGACCAAAAACAGACAAGGATCAGCTGACATCGTTCATGTCGGATGATCATTGTCTTCTATTACACAAGACGATTATCGGCTGATATTGCCTGCATATGGTCGATTATCTTTCCGTGTAATAGGGCCATTACAGTACCACACCTCTCTATGGTTCTTTCTAGAATTGCAGTTCCATTCCATTAAATGTGCTAAGTTACAGAAGCACACACAACCTGTAGGCAGGAGTGGTGTTGTTTTATCATTTAGCCCTTTGCTTGTTGAAAAGCAGTGTATGTGTGTAAGATTCTACCGCCTGTATACGTAAAGTGGTGGCAGCATGTATTTGGGATACATAAACCATGTTTAGGTGGGACTTATGCTGAGTTTGTAACCTGAATAAAGGAGGTGAGCCATGTTGAGTGAGTGGAGATAGAGCAAACCCCTCTTAGTGTTACCCACATCACGTGCTAGGGAGGTATATACATGACAGAGATTTAACCATTGCTAGGTTGTGCCATAATTATATAATCTTTGAGGGTCCAATGGCAAGAACCACTGTTATTCTCAAAATGAAACCTTCGCTGCTGTTTCCTCACTGATCTTCTCAACGTTTTAACATCTCCAGCTACCCAAGAGGCTTAACGCTACAACACAGCCCTATTTACATGCTCACCTTCATCCTTGACACCATTCTCATATAGTCATACAGTTTATATTTTTGGTGCACTGGGGGCAGGACTATAGGCCTTGGTGCACCAATCCTTCCACTCCTACTTCCTTCTACCTTCTTCCTCAGTTTCCTCAGCTCTATGGAAACGTAACAGTGGGTGAGATTCTGACCTGCCATTAGTTTCCCTTTAAGGCCCCATTTACACTGAGTTATTGTCATGTATGTTCTAATTTGAAAATGCAGAATCCAGGTGGACTGGAAACAGATCAAATGATCATAGCAAGCAGAAATCTGGGGGTATGTTGTCATTCTGCGACAATTTTTTCCAACCATTGTGTGAACAGCGAGTAAACAGGAGCCCTGCATGATGAAGGGATGTGCATTTCATTGCTTTTGGGGTCAGGAGGGGAGGGGGGATCTGGAGTTTGGACCCCCAGGACCGTTATGGCATATCTTAGCTGTAGGAATAGCCTTTTTATATCAGCAGTTCTTGTTCCAACCTTTAGTCATCTATGGTTCTCTGAAAGCTCAATAGGGATTGTAGTGATCTTTGTGTATAGGTCAGTGACTTTACCGTACACGATTCTCCTGGTTTTAGAATGTAGTACAAGTATTGCTTTCATATAGACATGATTTACCATCCACTCCTATTTTTGAGCCTTTGTAGTATTTCCGAGCCTGTGAACCAAAGGTCAATGCTTACTATTCCTAGCATGGCGGTCCTTCTTATGGGAGATGTTTGTACAGAGAACCGACCACCCTTCTTGCTAAGTGAATTTTGATTTCTGTAAAAATAGCAACTGTCTGCTTTCAGGGAGTAAAACGTTGCAAGGACGGCTGGCGTGTGTATGTAAATGTATTCATGAATTCCATTCTGGGAGCTCTTGAAAAATTACAGTTCCTGGTTTTCGTCTAACATTTCTCAGGATGCAACAGTGAACACGTGTTTTCCCATATTTACCAAAGTGCATAAATATATAACCTGTCTGGTTCAAGGTTTACAGAGTATATATCGTTCTTTGCAGCAGAAATCTAATAATCTGACATTCAGGGACAGCCACGGGGCCTGATGATCAAACCTCTGCCCCCCTGGTGTTTCACTGTATTTGTAGATGTATTGTTTCCTGATATAACCTGTAATTTCTTATTTATAATCTAGCTTTGAACATTAACAGTATATGGTTATAAGGTGTTCTCATGGACTAGGGGATTAGTAGAGCAATTGTTTTGGTCCAGCACTCCAAACGTGTAGATAGTGTTGCTCAATTAAAACATAACTTTTAATATTTCATAAAAATTCTTAAAACCAATGCGTTTCGCGCAACAGCGCTTAATCATGGTTATGTGAAGAATTTTTATGAATTATTAAAAGTTATGTTTTAATTGAACAACATTATCTACACGTTTGGAGTGCTGGACTAAAAACAATTGCTCTACTAATACCCTTGTGTGAACTCATGTCTGGCTGCCGTCGTGATCCGTGCACCCTCCTTCATTCCAGCAATCACCAAGAACTTTCCCAGGAGCAAGGTGAGCTGATCCACCCTGTTTTTTTCTTCCAGTTCTCATGGACTAGCAAGAATTACTAACCACTGGTTACTTATAATTCACCTTTGTTGCTTGTGATCCTTTTGTAGTAGACATGAAGTCCATTGGTGAAAATGTTTTACACTAATTTTCCATTTAACTCTAATATAAAATAATCTGGAAATCCTGTTGCATTCTGTCATCTAGGTCTGATAATAAGCTGACTGCTGCTGTTCTTTAGAGAGAAGTTTTCAGCAGTGTCCTCCCTATCATTACAGACAGGGTTACAGTGAATGTTATCATCAATGTCATTAGTATCTAGATAAGAGGGGATCGGGCCATTCACAATAAATGACACAGATAAGTCACAGATCCACCTTCTTTTAAAAAACAGCGCTTCTCCTGTCCTCAGTTTGGGTGTGGTTCTGTAGTTCAGTTCCATTGAATTGAATGGAGCTGAATTATAATACCACACAGAACCTTAGATTAGAGATCAGCGAATTTACAGTGTAAATTAAGCGGTTTGTCAATTGGCTTGTCAGTCACATTTGATCTCTGCTTGGCTCGCCTCTCTACCGCTTCGGGTCCTGACAAAGTGGATACAGTCCTGGAAAACTGTTCTCAGGACTGCATCCAGCTTTGTCAGCCGCCCTTCAGCTCATGAAAAATCTTTCAGGCTAGATTTACACGTAACGGATCCGCAGCAAAATTCACGCTGCGAGTTCACAGAGAAATCCGCTCCAAATCCCTTACTGTCATTCTGAATAGGGTTACATGTTCGCAGCGGAATGAAAATGTAAACACAATCCCCCTTAACCCATGGCGGCTCGGAGTGTACATTACCTGGTCCTCTCTCCGGCCGCCTTCTGTGGCTCCTGGCTAGAGATGATCGAACAGCGCTGATGTTCAGGTTCATACGAACTCGAACCATCGGTATTTGACTCCCACAGTCTTCCTGTTCCGTGGGAAAGGTGGCAACAGCCCGAGTTCCGCCTGGAAAACAGAAATACAGCCTATGGCCCGGGCTGTATTACTGTTTTCTAGGCGGGACTCAGGCTGTCTTCATTTTCCCCATGGAACGGGAAGACTGCGGGAGTCAAATACTGATGGTTTGAGCTCAGACGAACCTGAACATCAGCGCTGTTCAATCATCTCTACTCCAGGCATCCTGACATCCCGCCCAGCCAATCAGTGCCCTGTCCCGTCGCAGCCACTGATTGGCTGAGCATGACGTCCAGACGCCCGGAGCCACAGGAGGAGGCCAGAGCACGGACACCTCTAAGAAGACGCCTTTCTATCACATCTGGTAGTTGCTGTAGCCTACACTTTTCTTGGAAGTATATTCTTAACATGTTTATGTTTCTTGCTGTACTAGTTGCTGTATGAGCAGTCTGCTTTTCCTATGAAGACCTGGATTGTATGCTCTTCTTATATACCTAATAAAAATAATAGTATGATCTATAACACATTGGATGATATATTAAGCAAGGGTTAATACTGCATCATCACTAAAAATGTATTCAGTATCTACAAGTGTCAAAAACTGTTGTCTTCTTTCATTGTCACCTGTTTAGAAGTCTTTATGGAGATTCGGTGACAGCCATTGCTGTTAATAAGCCTTCACTCTGTTCATCTTCCATCTGTTGACAAACTGTACACCCACTCAGCGGAGTCACCAAAGCCTCCCATGTTATTGCTGCTATAAGGTGTGTGCCAGTAGAGCGCTGCTGTAGTGTGAGATTAAAGCAGTATAGGCTATCTGCAGTAATAGCGGAATAGAATATGTGCTTAGAAGATAACGTCTCCTATCAATGACCTTAGTGCATTGACAAATTTTCTGGCTACTTGGCTTAAAGGGATATGCTAGTATTTTATTTGTATTCAGGTTTCAGCTCACCCTCCTATAGCCTGTAGTGCCGAAACTACCGGGTCACACAACGGCCAGTGTTACTGAAGATCATCCCGGCTGGTACTGCAGAACCGACCAGATGATCTTCATTTCTGATTAATTCGGATGTGGGCGCACCCATTTGTGCCCGCATCCCAATTTGCTGCTGCACACAATGGGGCATGCGGCCGGATGAAATCCTGGTGGGAACGTATACTGTGTGTATACGCTCCAGCTGGGATTCCATTATTTCAAATACAATGTATGTTTAGCATAAACAATTTGCAACAACGGCTGTGATTTATGCTAAACATACATTGTGTGAACATGGCCTTTGGGTGTGTCTTAATTGAAAAGTCTATTGAATTTAATAGTAAAAACGGTGAAAGAACGGTGACAAAATAAAAACTCTGTGAGAACAACTTAAAAATAACGTCCGCTGTTTTTAATAGAAGTCCGAAAATAATTGTCACGATCATTATTTTGACGTCTGCGCAGACAACGTCCATTAATTAATACATTGTGTCCATTGGATGTCCGCCGTGACATTGACTTCAATGCATTGCATTGAAGTCAATTAAATCCTGGCAAAAACAGATGTCTTTTAAATAGCAAAGCGTCCGCCTTTTCTCTATTTTTGATGTTGTGTGAACATAGCCTAACAGAGTCAAGTTTTGTTAACTTTAAGGTGTTAGGAAATGAATTAGAACATGAATAAGCAAACTTTTAATACATTCATGTGATGCATCATCGACATATAAAGAAAAAAAAAATTAAATTAAAAAAAGCTTTACGACCCAGTTTCTCTCCTCTAGCACATTCTTAATCTGACAGAATTGCTTTAAATATGTTATGATATTTTTAGGGGGCTCGTCCAGAAAGGCGTATTATGTATGCATAATGTCTGGCTTCAGTCTCCAATTAACCAGGCACATTGGTTCGTGCAGGCAATATTATCATAGATTCACCATTTCTGGGCATATAACCAATAAGTAAAATTATAAAAAAAGCAAAAAAAATACTTAGACTGTCAGTCTGGAAAACAACCGTTTATGTTTGTACTTGTGTAAGAAATGGAAATGGCTGTGTGTGTTGTGTTACTGGAATAATTGTGCTTTAGAAATGGGGCTGCGCATGCAAATAGATGGATTTAGCAGATAATATTCTTTTATTTTCAGCACCACTTATTCCTTCATTACATTTGTTCCTTCCAAATAGTCCTAATTGCTAAAGAGCCAAGCCAAGTGACTGTTGTTCTTAAGAGGATTTCCAGTGCTAGTTATAGGATGACAGCCATGTGCCTGAAGATAAAGAATAATTGAGACATTGGCACCTGGCACTAACAAAATGGCCCCGTACTAGCGTTAGGAACTGATTATAGGCGGCTACATTATGCTGTCACTTTTACCACAGACTGCTTATTCACGGATGAAAGTGGAAAGATGATAAAACACATTAACTTTGCACAAAAAAATGGACGTTTTTAGGTTAGATCAAACTTTTATTTTTACACATACAGTTCATCATAGATTTATCCCCTAAGTACTAGTGCAGTACGTGCCTAAAATTTATTTACAGAAATTTTTTCAGACCCTTTTACTTTCCAAAAGCATTGTTATGTATTAAAATGCATGAATTGGCTGCATTCACCACATGTGTAAAGTTCTAAGCAAGACTACACATTGGACACTTGAAAAAGACTGCTTGCCGTCGAAATGTTGCATAAAACTTTGACCCTTGCAGATCACTGACATATGCTGTTGGACTGCTCTCTCCAAGTCTACTTGTCCACAGAAAGGATTGTGGACTATCTGGTGTGCATCAAACCCGTACTTCCTGGCCAGCTTAAGTTCGCTGTGGTCCCCTGCACAGTGCTGCTAGACCCAACAACTACATGGTTACACATTGGACACTGTCAAAAAGGTATACAGATGTGTTGATACTAGCCCATGGACTTTAATAGGCAACCATGTTGCCTAAAAAACAGACCAAATGTAGTCACTATATTTACCCCATTGAAGATCCCCCACACACACAAGTCCCCCACAAAAACCTGTGTACATGGCAGGATTGGACTATGTAATATCTTCCATATGCATTATTATATACAGTTTTTCTGATAAAAGAAAAGCACTTTATTAGGGTAATTTAACTTGGGATCACAGACGGTAAAGTGACTTCCCAAGAAACACAGGTTTCGTTTTATATAGGTTCTTAAAAAGTTTAAATATTTTTACATAGGGCACCTCCATTATATCTGACTAGTTAGCGAACATTATTCGCAGCCGCATCCTTTTTTTCTACTTATGTTGATCACAGTGTAAAGCCTCTGCCATGACTACTGGTAGTGGTGTAACCATGCTGTGACACGTGAGTGGCTGCCAGACCTGACAGCTAAGCTTGGGATTTCCCCAGTTGTTTCTTTTCTCAATGATCATTGAGACTTCCTTTATGTCAGCAGACGTCTTATGTTTAGACTAGTGTAACTCACATACAGTTGACATATGTTGTTTAGTAACATTACACCCAGTGGCTCCTAACCTGGCATTGCACCTTCTATAACAGGGTGATATGCAGTGTAGTCACAACATGGAATTGCTGCAGCATCTGACTATATAACAGATAATGGCCATTGAGAGTGTAAGGCTATGGGTCATATCAAAGGTGTGACACCATTAAATCCCAGTCCATGGCACCCAATGCTGTATATCCGTAGCTTCATTGTGCACATTTTTCTTCAGCTGCAGCAGTTTTGCAAGGCATTCCCAATTTTCCATATTTACACCCGTGTTTGTGGAGTTATGTGGTTCAGGACTTGCTTAATTCTTGTTCACAAGAAATCTATGTGCTTCGATCCCGCAGTTTCTCATTTTATTTAGTTTTAATTTAAAAGCTTCCCTTGCACTTTTAAGCGTCAGTGTTATTTGTCTTCTCTGTATACACCAGAATGCACTTAATGCATTTAGGAAATCATGAATCTCCCTATCTTCTTCTCTCTGCCAACACTTGGCTCTAGATTTTGGCTAATGAATCCTTCTTAGTCTGTACTAGTGCCGAATATATTAACCACACATGTAAATTTAATGCAGATACTTAATGTACAGTGGTATATTGTTGGGTATTAATGTTACCGCAAGTGCATTTTTTTTTTCAATTTATGCAGTTAAAGTACAGTATATTCTGAATTCAACTTAAAGCTGCACTCAGCCAGCTACTTTATAACCAGGGGCACTGTTAGAATCCTAGCATACAGTAGGTAGAGAACCATGATATCGTAAGTTAAACAGAGTTTAATGTTGAGTCATGATGGGTCTTTAATGTTGAGTCTTATATGATCAATTATATCTATGGCGTATATTTTCCACTTAATGCTATGGTCTAATGTAACTATTAAAAACTGAAACATGAGTCTTTTTTAGAGTATTACAGGAGACATTCTACCATACTGTTTCCTTTTAAAGGAAACCTCTCTTCATATGCTCTATTAGGATATAGAGACATCCCAAGTGGGTCCCTTTTCTTATGTACATTGGAGAGCGACTCTTCAAGGCAAAAATCAGTTTGAAAAGGGGTTGTCTACAAGAGACAACCCCTTTAAGGCAAAGGTTGATAAACTTTGGACAGGACGAACTCCTGAAAATGGGGAAGCACTATAACTAGAAACCTGTTTATTCTTTGGGTGGATGGCGGAATCTGCCTGACCATAAAATGGAGTCTGTGGGACGGGTGGAAAGTGAAGCAGGAGAGCGCGGGGCCGAAAGGCGCAATCCGCGGCAAGTTGTCCGCATGATTTCCGTAGTGTGCACCTACTCTAAGGGCCCAATCACATGAAGGTTGTGCCCCCAATGTCATATACAGTATATGTAAACAAATCGGATATATATGTGCACATACAGGCACAGTCTTCATTAACTTTTTTGCCGTGAATGTAGTCAGCAGAATGTAGTGGCAGCATTCCGGTTATCTTCTGCACATATATGTTCTTGGACTCAAAAGCACATCACACCATTCAATGTAATATGCCCAATGTATGCCCACGTTGACATCCAATTTTGACAGGTTGCCAACATACAGTATACATGCAACATAGTGCACAATCGCAATGCAAACCGAGCCGAACCTGGTTGTTAATACAACCTCTCTAATACGTTCTCTCCCCATATGCTTTGTTGGGTGTATGGAAGTCATAAAGGAATTGTTCAGAACACCCTTGCATGATCCAGAGATGAAAGCATCTAACAAAGATATATCCTGGTGGGCATCGCTCATCCATGTTTTATTATATATGGCCAGCTATAGCTTTAACCAGCCATAACAGCTGATTGTTGGTGGTTTCTTAAGCTGGACCTGTTGTGGACAGCTCATTGCTGTGTCAACTTCATCTGCAAGAGACAACGTCTTTAAAGACTGCATTCTATGTCGGCTAGATTTGCAATCAGTTCTAGGTTCTTAATGCACTCCCTAGTTCAGTGTTTAGTATTTAAACCCTGAAAATCTCTTCATAAAGTTAATATGTTCTCAACATCATTGAGTGGATTTCCCTCTATACTCTGGTTTTCCCTCACACTGATGTTTAATTCGTCTCCCTATGAATTTAGCTGGAGTTAGAGTAATGGAATGAATACATCTTCTATACAACTCGCAGAATTTGATGGCACTAAATAAATAACAGGAAATAAAATTAAAGTGAACTTGCTACAATTTCATCCATAATATCGCTGAATAGTAATAATAGTAATGTTACCTTGTATAAAGTTATGCGCAGGCAAATGTTTATGGGGGTTTCAAACTTACAGTGCAAAAGCACATTAGAATTGTATAGGAGAGTGCTTTTTTGTTATAAAAATGTATATATACAGCCATATAGATGGACTTTAAAGGATTGTGCTGCAATAAGCAATGTGTAGTGATATATCCTATTAAATGGTTAATAGGGTCCTCAAAAGTTAATATAATGATGCTAGGGCTGTAGACAAAAGAAAAAAAAAAAGCTATACTTACCTACCCCTTGTCCCACACCGCTCCTGTTGTAGCTTTCAATCAGCTCCTTCTGGTCCCCTGATGTTCGTCCCTTGTGCTTGCTCAGGCAATCGTTGGATGAGGCAGGACACCACTTGGCAGATCCTGCTCAGAGCTCAAAAACAGGCAGAAGTGGCAAACATTAGGGTACCACTAGCAGTCTGCAGCTGCTGCAGGTAATCAGGGGTAGGTAAGTATATCTTTTTATTTTAAAATTTTCTTTTTTTCTCCAGCTCAGCATATATTTGGGGACACTGAATTGCCATTAAAGGGAACCTGTCACCGTAAAAATGCAGTCCAATTTGGAGCCAGCATGTGTTTTGTGGGAGACCATTCTGTATAACTTGTTCAATCATTTAAATTATTAAAAATTAATAATAATAATTCCAGTATTTATATAACGTTAACATATGCTGTTTTGTACAAAGATGGTCATCAATCACATCGATCCTTGTCCCCATTAGGACTCACAATCTAAATTCTAAATTAACCTATCAATATGTTTTTGGAGAGTGGGAGGAATTCGGAGTACCTGAAGGGAATACCCTACAAAAATACAAACTAAATGCAAATGTGCCCTTAGTACTGCAAAGCAACAGTGTTAAATCCCATATGGATTTGGAATAACAAGCCTGAGATGGGAATACTCCTTTAAGCTAGGTTCACACTACGTAAGTTTCCGGCCGTAGCGCGTTCCGTGAATAAGCGGCCGGAGATTTACGTAGTTTGCGTACAATGGAAAGTATACGATCTACGGCTGCAAAGTTCGCACTATGTACGAACTTACGCCCGGATCGTATGTGGCAACAAAAAACATGAACCAGACCATTGTTTCAGGACGGAAATGCTGTAACTTACGCCCGTAGCGTAACATGCGGTCCCAAACGGAGTGGTGATTTCTTCTTTTTTCCACTTTAATTTGCCGATCCAAAAGGTTCTGTGGGGTGTCCGGGGCTAGCCGAAGATATCCAAGTAAAATACCGCTGTCAGATCGCTACGTACGCCGCTCGGGAAGCGTACGTAGCTTACGGGCGTAAGTTCGCGGACCATACGTAGCCGGCCACAACTTGTGTAAATTCCGGCCGGAGTTTTACACGTATATGTACGTGTGTCAACATAGCCTTAGGTTGCATTCGAACATACAGGATCTGCAGCAGATTTGATGGTGCAGATTTTAAGCTGCAGGTTTGCTTTGAATCTGCAACTTCAAATCTGCTGAAGATCCTGTACATGTGTAAAGGGAATCTGTCAGTTCTAGATCATGCTTAGGGATCAAATGTTAAAGAGGTGGTGCTGTGCCACAGGATACATGGCTCCTCCCTCACCCCTTCCTGTCTAATTGATGTACAGGGCCTGGCTTCCAACTCTGAGCAATGTACTTAGATCAGTCAAGGGAGGGAGGAGGCGTGCATGTTGCAGCTCAGCACAGCCTCCTTGACACTTGAAATCTGAACATACTCTATCGCTGACAGGTTCCCTTTAAAAGCAGAGCCTTTTTGCTGCTTATATATTTATATGTAATTTGCACATTTAGCTCTACAACACAATGTCTGCAGACCAGACTGCATTTTCAGTGTGACGGCTTCCCTTTAAGTCATGTGTATCTAATAGCCTACCATTCTGAAAAATAAGGATAAGTACATCAGACAAAATAATAGGAACAACATATAGTTCAATTTCACATCCATAGGAATGCATTACAAAGGTGCAGTGTAATCCTATTGATGTGGTGGGCATGCTCTGGTAAACCTTCTTTGTTTTAAGTAACATTACTTTAAGGGTTGCTTTCTGCCTCTATGCCTCATATATGAACGGTATAATTGAATGTTCAGATGTCTTTTATCACAGCGTGGTGAATAATATTATTTCAGCAATCTATACTTTTCTCCCCCCAGTAAATGCACCACCATAGAAGCTAATTGAAAATGACTTGGGAAAATGAAAATGATGAGAACTCCATTACTTGGAAGCATTTCTCTCAAGATTGTAATAATTGTGTTATTCCTCATCGGGATGAGTTGAGTGATTGCGCTTTACCGTAGCAGGGAAGCGTAGTAATATTTCTGTGTATCGTATGCGTGCGCGTGATGTCACGAATACTAGTGAAAGTATGCTAGATTATTTATAGGGAAGTCATGAAATATAGCTAAGAGCTAGAAACAAGACTGACAATTGTAGGCCTCTGGGGGATTACTGATTTCATTTATTTAGGAGGATAATATGTTTTTCGCTCCAATACCTGGTGATGGTAAAACAAAGAAATGCGTGGTGTACGATTAGCATTGACAAAAAGTATATGCATAATTTATGCACGATCTGCTCGATCGGCACGGTGGATTCGGAAACTAAGTGCATCGGTACTGCAGTGTTGACATATAAAAATAGCACTGTTAAGTAGCTCTCGGCTGTGGATGAAGCTGGGGATGTGAAAATGTTTTTAAGCTTGCACTTTTTTCATGTCTGATTTTGCAGCTCGGATCATCACGGCGCTGCTTTTTTTCTGCTGCCATGCGTTCCTCTCATCCTGCATTTGTCGGCTTCCTGCAGCCTCTCTCCCCTGGGACGGGTTGCTCTCTGTTCCTACCATTATTTATTGGATCGCTCCCTTGTTTTCTCTCACTCTTTCTCCTTCAGCAGATATTTATTTATTTTGTTTGTAATTCAGAGAATTCACACCACATTAAGCATTTTCATTACCTAAAATAATTAGGTGATGGGAGAGGAGCGCGCTCTAATTTGCTGTCCTTAAATAAAATTAATGCTCCTGTGATGCCGGCTTTGGACATTTTTCTTCCCCAATTACATTCTGGCCTCCCATCTATTATCTGTCCTGATATACGACTCAATTACTGGCAGCAAACTGCGGGCAGAGACAGTTTCGTCAGAGCACTGAGAGGGAGATAGGGGGTGATGGACAGAGAACGGAGAAGAGGACTAGGGAAGGAGAGAGAGGCTAGCTCATAGAGATGCTGAGACGTGCACAAATGTGCACTTGTAAAGACACAACAGTGTCTGGAATGAAATTACATTGTGTTGTCTCCACCGCGCAGAAGTCGAAATTGGTGCTGCGGATTTCTGATTTGGCATTTATGGGAATAACATTTGGAGATATTTTGCTAGAATGAGCGTGCACCAGTCATAGAACCTGCATTGTCTGATATAAAATTATCACCCCAATAATTGTTTCTTTGGTAGAAATTCCCAGTAAAAGCCATCTGTGGGGAAATGTTTTCCAAAATGTGTAGAAAGTCGTTCCAAAACTGATCCAATACAATCACTGACACATGGAGGTGATTACGTCAGGCCAACATCTCTTAAGGACTGGCAATGTTTCCAGCATTGCTGTTATTTGTCAGGATTACCCAAGAAAGCACTCTGTTATCCTTACTATGGCTACATAGCTAATATGGTTGGAAAAACTGTTCATTGAGTCCAGTCTTTAAATCTGCTGTGTTGATCCAGAGAAAGGCAACAAAGCCTTATGAGGCAGATTGGATCAGAATAAATCCTAGCATTAAGGTTCATCTCCAAAAGCAGCAGATTTGGACCTGTAGTACTGGAAATGTAGCCGGTGAATTGCCTTTAGTGGAATCCTTGGGTTAGGTCCACAGAGGTTTCTACGATAGATCTGCTGCAAAATTAGCGTAAAGGCCGTATTACATGGCATAATAATAAGGGGGAAGCGCCTGCGATCTGTCAGTTCAGTGCTCGCTTTACCCTCATTTCCCATTTGCTGCCTGTGCTATTACATGCATACACAGCAGGAGGGGCTGCCCATTGAAGTCAGTGGTGGTCTGCTGCCGCCGCCGCTCCTGTTGCATGGGAGTGGGGCGCAGTGGACTATCACAAAAATCTTGATCTTTTAACATGTTGAAAGATAACGATTAGCCAACATTGTGCAGGTCGGCCAATCATGACCTTTCAACATGTCCTATTAAACAAAATGATTATTAACCAAAACAGCTGGTAATCAGCCAAGTAAGATCGATAATCGTTTTGGGTAATAGGGCCATTACATACATTGAAGGGATGAAATCCACTATGAAAATCTACAAAATAAATTGAGTTTTTAAAATCTGCGCAGAAGGTCAGTTTCCGAGCAGACAAATTCTGCAGCATTCGGATTAGATTTGGAAAATGTCATCCACATGCCTGGTACTGTAATCCATAGTGAATCTGCCACATGTGAATTCACTCTTAATGCTGAGAACTAAGCAGATTATTAACCCTCAAGCAAATATCATCAAGGGATCTGATCGTGCCCAACTTTATAATGAAGCATGATAGTGACCCCTAGCACAATTCATTTTCAAAAAGATCTATCCTTAATGGGGGAAAAATGCAATGGAGAGTATGGACCCGATAAAGGCCTGATCTCTATGTTGCTGAGGCTTTGTGGGGTTACCTGAATGGTCAGAAATAAGCAAGATAGGAAACAAAGTGTCAGAAGCCCCCCAAGAGAAATGGAACAATCTCCCAGTCAGTCACCATAACAGACCTAAAAGAATTGAAGGGGGGCTTTAAATATTAATCATGTTTTTTTTTGTTTTTTTTTATTCTAGTATTAGGTAGCATGCTGTAACCATAAAATATATGCCATGGTTGGTATTTTACCTACAAATAGACAGGTTTCATCATGCAATCTGCATCTGTTCTGTGCTGAAAACTGGGATAGAATCTTCAGAATACAGTGCAGATTTATACATGTGCGAGGAGGAAAGAAAAAACGATAACATTAGTAAACCTAGGCTTCTTTATGCACCGTTCACCTGAAATTGTAAATGTGGAAGCTGGATGTCTTATACAGTGTCCAATACTTAATGCGGTATTCCCATCAGCACACTACAGAATTTCCGCGTAGACTTCAAGCGGATCCTGCTGGGCGGCCTTCACTTGAGGTTCCGCCTGGTCCATAGAGTCAATGATATTTGCTGGCGCATTCCGCCGTCCACCAGAAGAGGGTTCCGTCCACCTCTCTCCCACCTGGTGCGGTGGCTGCTGGCTGTCACATCCAGACAGGAACTGAATAAAGAGGTATTGTGAGGAAGTGGCAAACATATCTAGGATAGGAATATCCTTTAGCATTCAGTGTTCTAACAAATTGCCTGGCTACATACAGTACATAGAAAAATAAGAAAGTACAATTTGTATTCTATTCCAGTTATTTTTGGCCTAATGCTGTCATAAATAGAAATGAATAAAAGGCGCTCTGTGTCTTGTGTGCTTCTTAGTTACGATACTGCGGTCTCCTTCTCTCCACCTGTAAACATAATATAAATCACCCTTTCCAGCAGCTGGCTCTTTGTATGGATGTGTTTGTCACTGTGACACGCTGTGCATGATCGGATAATCCATAGGAGATAATTGGCAGCCAGGGTAGTGAGTTTATTGGCTTAGGCAATTGTGGTAGATCAGTAGCCCACTATAGAGACCATGGCGATAAATCCTGTAAATGCAGCCACATCCATTTTATGCTCTTTTCAGGCTCAGCTGTCCATCAGTGTCATAGCAGATCGATGAGTGACATGACTGACCCCAGCATGTTCTATGGAGCAGCTGTAATTCATGACGCTTGTGTCTCTGTCATACAAGTTATTCTTCTAAAGAAAGAGGCATTTGGCTTCCTGACACCGACCAACCAAGATCATCTTTAAGGTCCCCACACAGTTTGTATTTTTGTCCGCCATACCTGCCAGTCACAGGTTCGTATGTCAGTATAAACGGTATGTGGTCCTCCCAGTCGTCACTAGCAGATGATGTTGGTGGAGATAGGGATCAGGTGTGATAGAAAATCACCCCCCTGACTCCTTTGTTCTGAGAGAGGTAAGCCCTCTAAGATCTCTGACTGCAGCTTAAAGGGGTTATCCAGCGCTACAAAAACATGGCAACTTTCCCCCTAGTGTTGTCTCCAGTTTGGGTGGTGTTTTAAACTCGGTTCCATTGAAGTAAATGGAGCTTAATTGCAAACTGCACCCGAACTGGAGACAGTAGGGGTAAAGTGGCCATGTTTTTGTAGTGCTGGATAACCCCTTTAACCTTTTTCTCCCCATAGAGAACACAGGACATGCCGAATGTTCCTGTGTATGTGAAGGATGGGAAGAATTTGGCAGAGACAGGAAAAATATAAGCTGGTTGATTTTTCATCCATCAATTATTGTATGTGTATGGAAATATTATTGAACTACTGTTAAAATAAGGCCAGGTTTATACATACAACAGGTTTTAATCCAGCACAGCAACAATGGAGGATGGTCTATAGGTCCAGTGCCATTCCGATTTCAGCCTATGGGAGGTTAGATGCTAAGGATCCAGCTTCTTTCATCCAGCATCCTCCTCTATGATGGCTGTGGACACTGGACATATACGGCCCAGTAGAGTTTGTGATTATGTCGATTGTGATTTCTCTAGATACTTTACTTTCCTCCCATGTTCCAGAAACATTTTTCTTAATTCTTTTAACCCATATTTCCATTTCTTTATTTTCTGTACGTGCAGAATATGTTGGTGCCATATAAATATTAGGTGACCAGAAAAAATGTAATTGATGCTGAAACATTGCTTGTAGATGAGCGAATCTGAAGTACGCTTGTGTCCATCTGAACCCAAGCATATGGCATTTGATTCCTGGTGGCTGTAGAAGTTGGTAGTCCTGGAAAACATAGGGCTGCATTCAACTTCTGCAGCCACCAGTAATCAAATGCCATATGCTCGGGTTCAGATGGACACAAGCATACTTCAGATTTGCTCATCTCTATTTGCTTGTGTTATCCTTCATGACTGAGTATAAAAATGTTGTAACACATTGGATGCTGGTTTCTGGGGCTGTATTAGGGTCTGTTTTGGGGGCGAAGTTTATTGTCAGCCATTGGCAAACAGTCTATGGGGGGGCAGCATTCAAGGTCGAAAGCAGGGTCAGATAGGGTAGATTTGTACAATCCAGTTTCTACTATTTTTCCCTTTATGGGTGTCCCTTATGCCCGTCCACTTTGTCGAAATAACATACACCTGCAAGACACTTGTATATTGGTTTCTTGAATCGCTCCGGAACAGTAAAAAAATTAACTAAGAACAAAGGTCCCTCGGCCCTAAGGGTAGTATTACATGGGCCAATGAAGGCCCAATAATAACTGTAAACGAGCGCCGATTTGCCCGGGGCGATTCGGTCGATTGTTGTTCCGTGTAATAATACCCTAACCAATATACTGGGTGGTAAAAACATCAGCCCTGTCATACACTGGTGTGCATGGAATTCGTACAGGAATATTACTACCACCAAGTCATATAACATATTACACATGGTAATTGGTTTGTCAGAAAGGGTCATTGTGGTAGGAGGTTGGCTCAGTATATCAGTCTTATTCATGAATTTCTTCTAATGGTTGAAGGGTGGACAGTAATCACTAATATGCATATTGCCTATATGATGCCATTCGTGTAACTAGCAAATTGTGTTACAAGTATAATTTTTTTTTTCTTCTTTTATTATTATATGTGGCAGCTGTTGTTACAGGAGGAAACCTTTTATTATATTATTAAATCTGTCAGAAAGCTAGTGAATGTAAAGTAGAAATGTGTGAATCAGCCATGACATTGTGTGTAAGAAATGTGGTTCAGTAGACATAGGTGTAGCGTATAAACCTACACCCTGCTACATATTCACAAGACTAGCTGTGATATATAAATACCCCTGCAGCAAAGACATTTTAACCTATGACATTCAGTCATATCCATGTTTTCCTCAGAGATCATTATGATGAAGTCACAATGGTGGCCTGGGGTATGGTTCCTATAGTTGACCCCATGTCGTACATAAATGAAAGTTAACAGATTTCAGGATCCGTCTCTTTACATGGATATGCTTGTCCGGAGATGACAGGACATCAGTGTGTACGGTGGTCCATAAATACTATGTACAGTATGTGCTCAGTGTAGAGAGGACGGTGGAGTTTATACAGAGGCCAGTCAAGGTGACGTTTGGAGCAGAGCTCATTATTAGAAGGGAGAAATAGTTTTAGTGAAGAGGCTAAAGGAATACCTCATTATTTCTGACATTGTCTATCCAAGGATGCTTAAGGGAAGGAAGATCAGCATCTGATCCTTAATCCTGTATTATACCCGTCTACCTCAATTCAACACTTATTAGTGCTCCGTGATCTTTCCTGCACACAGAACAGAGAGAGAGGGATTAACCGCAGCGGTTCTCCATTGAGAAGATGACTGAATACAGTTCTCCATGAAAAAGAGGAAGATATTTCCACACATTATTTATACAATGCTGGGCCCCCATAGCAAGGGTGTATGATACTTGCTAGTCACTAGAATAAAGATAAGTACAGTAAGATGTGATCAGATGTAAGTGAAACTGATGGGTTCGACATGACGGGACCTCTGGTATATTTCTTAGGTAGGGAGTGATCTATACTGAAAGAAATATACTGTATACAGTGCCTTGTGAAAGTATTTGGCCCTCTTGAACTTTTCAACCTTTTGCTACATTTCAGGTTTCAAACATAAAGAACAATTTATTTATTTATTTATTTTTTGTGAAGAATCAACAAGTGGGACACAATCGTGAAATGGAACAAAATTTATTGTATCTTTTAAACTTTTTAAACAAATAAAAAACTGAAAAAATTAAGAGTGCTAAATTATTAGACCCCCTCTTCCACTGTTACTTTGTAGCATCACCTTTTGCTGCGCTTATAGCTGCAAGTCGCTTAGGGTATGTCTCTATCAGTTTTGCACAAAATTTTCAGTTTTGAAACAAAATTTATTGTATCTTTTAAACTTTTTAAACAAATAAAAATTGAAAAAATTAAGCGTGCTAAATTATCAGACCCCCTCTTCCACTGTTACTTTGTAGCATCACCTTTTGCTGCGATTATAGCTGCAAGTCGCTTAGGGTATGTCTCTATCAGTTTTGCACATCGAAATTCTTGCCCTTTCTTCCTTCTCCACAACAGTATCTCGGACCTGCCTGGTGTGCTCCTTCATGCGGCTCTCCGCGCTTTAAGGGTATGTTCACACTGAGTATGGCGGACATGTCACTTCTTTGAGCAGAGAGCGGTGGCTGTGGAGGAGTGCGCGCCCCCTCTCATTTGCTGACAGTGGGACACTGAGCACGGTGGGATTCTGCGGCGGAGACGTCCGCTGCAGAATTCCGCCGTACTTACTCAGTGTTAACATACCCTAAAAGGAACCCTGAGACTATCGCACAGCAGGCTCATTTATACAGATATTTTTATTACACAGGTGGATTCTATTTATCATCATCAGTCATTTAGGACAACATTGGATCATTCACAGATCCTGACTGAACTTCCGGAGTGAGTTTGCTGCACTGAAAGTAAAGAGGACAATAATATTGCACGCCCCACTTTTTTTATTTGTTAAAAAAAGTTTACATTTTGTTTCATTTCACAATTGTGTCCCACTTGTTAATTCTTCACCAATTTTTTTTTTCAATTTTATATCTTTATGTTTGAAGCCTGAAATGTGGCAAAAGGTTGAAAAGTTCAAGGGGGCCAAATACTTTACCAAGGCACTGTATACGGTGCACGTAGCTTTGAAAGTCCTACCCTCAGCTACAGCCAGAAGCCCTCTTTTACAGATGCCATCAGAGCGTTTCCTATGAACAATAAAGCCAGCATAGACACCACACAGTCCCAGCAGACTGTTCTCCCTTACAGACACATATTATTAAAGGGGGTCTCCAGTTCATTTTCCAGCATCATGCCATCTCCAAGCCCTACGCCTGCAGCATGTGTTCTAATCAAGCTGAAGAGAGAAGGGTGGGGGAGCAGGGAACCAAGCAGTTCTGCACCACTTGACTGCATGGCCATGCCTCCTGGACACTTGCCGACATGAATAAAAGATGATATTATAAGGTATCCAGTTCCCATAAACTGTCTACTGCAGGGGTATGATTAAATTACATTTTTAAGCATCTGTCCAACACTGCCTGTGGATTATTAGGAGAAATTGAGTTGACAGACACACTTTAAACTAGACATATATTCTGTAAGCTTGCACTAGATACATATTGATGTAGTTCAATAGCAATATAAATACATATGTGGCATGTTCTCCGAGGGGCACTGGCACCTCCAGACTCCCCCTCTTTGCAGGACTGCAGACATGTATGCATATACAGCAGGAAGAATACTGTTATTAGAAAAAATACTCCTATTTGCAGGGTGAAATTTCTATAACCCAGCAAGTCAGCAGAGACTTATTCCCTTGTGTGAAAATAGAACTTGTGCCTTTATAAGTGTTCTAGACATTGTTTAATAATCCAGAATCGTTCCTAATCTGAAATCTTTCGGAGCACGTTGATGACAGGTTTAGGCAGGAACAATTCTGCTGCAGATCTCACTGCATTATGTATAGATTGTGATTCAGTATAGTGAAAATCCATGACAAGTCTACAAGGAGATGAGCATACTGTGGAGTTCAATATCTGCAGCATCCTCCTATTTCTCTGAAGAGAATTCAAATTCACAGGTAAAGCCGGAGCAAATCAAACCTGTGTGAATTCACCAGCCCATACTCATATCTTGTGGTATCTGCCATTCTGAAGGCTAAGCTGTGACTGTACCACCCTCCACTGTGTAGCCCCAGTATTTGCTGTCCCTTTACCAGCACAGTTCTTGTTTTTCTTCTTATGATTCCTTAAAAACTTTAACATCTGCTGCACTGAAATGCAAGATCGCATTGTTCATCCATTGTGTCTTGTATGTAACACTCCATATATCACCATATATCATCCAATGACCTGACGTCACACAATATCCACTTTACAAAAAATGTCCTCCTGTCACAATCCACAAACCAGCCGTGTGCAGTTGTCTCCAAGAGATTGTACTGTTATTCACACTATTCTTCACTTATGATTCATGTCTGTTTGTTCGTAGGTATCTGGGCGATGGGCGCTTTCACCTGGAGTCCGTAATGATTGCCAACCCAGACACTAAAGCTTTCAGGTATTGGTATTAGTTTATTATCTATTCTTTTTCGTTACATTGCTGTCGATGAAGAGGATTATGGGTCCAACCATGGCCACATGAAAATCTAGTAGTAAAAGTTATTAAAGGGGTTATCCAGCGAAAATCTTTTTCTTTAAAATCAACTGGTGTCAGAAAGTTATATAGACTTGTAATTTACTTCTATTTAAAAATCTCAAGTCTTGCCATACTTATTAGCTACTGTATGTCCTGCAGGAAATGTATTTATTTATTTTATTTTCAGTCAGACACAGTGCTCTCTGCTGACATCTCTGGCCGAGACAGGAATTGTTCAGAGCAGAAGGGGTTTTCTCTGGGGATTCATAGAAAACCGAGACAAAGTTCCTGTCTCGGCCAGAGATGTCAGCAGAGAGCACTGTGTCTGACTGAAAATAAAACAACATTTCCTACTGGACATCGAAGTAAATTACAAATCTATATAACTTTCTGATATCAGTTGATTTGAAAGAAAAAGTTTTTTTCTGGATAATTTGGCCACACAGGCGATAAATCCCAGTTTCCCACTTAAACCTGCATAAAGATGGCCGAACACACTCTATGAACATAAGCTCAAACTGCAGGACTGGCCAACCACTTAATGTGTTTAGGGGTGTACTGACTTTCCTCCAATGATGAGAGAAAAAAGGTTTTATTCTGCTGGCATTCAACATGCATGATCCTTTGTTCTCACAGGATATAAGCGACTAACAGATGTCTGGCAGTGACGTCTACCCTCTGCCCTATTGAGAACACATTTATTGTGGTGGGGGGGGGGCAGGAAGAATATATCCATGCTTTTATGATGTAGAAATAAATTTTATTCTCCAGTGCAAAGTGTCAAACAGGCATGCCTAAGCCCCAGAAGGGCTGACTGTAACACCTCCTCGCTCCCCCTCCCAACCTTGTCCCTGCTTGATTGACAGCTTGAAGCCAAGCCCTGTTATTAAATCTCATTCCTGCATTGTGCATACAAACTGTGCTCTGGTATGAGGCTTGTAAACAGGGCTAGGCTTCCAGCTGTCAAACAGGGATTGGGATGGAAGGAGGAATGAGGAGGCATTCTATCTCAGCACTTCAGAAACGTAGAGACACCTCTTTGCCACTTGGCACCTAAAAAATAAAAGCATTTTTGTCAGCTATTTACTTACAGTGAAAATAGACAATTATAGCCTTTACTCCAACCAGGATAAGTATGTTGGTACAGAAAACTAGACCAAAATAATTAATGGGGTTGTCCGGCGATAAAAAATTATTCACAGAATAACACACATTACAAAGTTATACAACTTTGTAATGTATGTTATGTCTGTGAATGGCCCCTTCCCCGTGTCCCACCACCCCTACCCGTGTACCCGGAAGTGTGGTGCGCTATACATTACCTGTCACGTGCCGACCATGGTCTCCGATCCTCAGCAGTGACGTCTTCTTCGGGAGGCCAGCGGATCTTCCCGAGTGCCGGCCGCCCTCTGCAGCGTCATCCGAAGCTCAGCCGCGATTGGCTGAGCATAACTGTGCTCAGCCAATCGCGGCTGAGCAGCTGATGACGTGGCCGCGTCATCAGCCGCTCAGCCGCGATTGGCTGAGCACAGTTATGCTCAGCCAATCGCGGCTGAGCTTCGGATGACGCTGCAGAGGGCGGCCGGCACTCGGGAAGATCCGCCGGCCTCCCGAAGAAGACGTCACTGCTGAGGATCGGAGACCGTGGACGACACGAGATGCGGTGAGTATAATGCACCACACTTCCGGGTCTAGCGTAGGTGGGGGGAAACACGGGAAAGGGGGCCATTCACAGACATAACATACATTACAAAGTTGTATAACTTTGTAATGTGTGTTATTCTGTGAATAATTTTTTTATCGCCGGACAACCCCTTTAAGTTGCAACGTTTCGACGTTAGGGCCTTCCTCAGGCACAGTGGTTTTCTGGAGTAGAAGGACTTCCACCAGACCAGATTCCTTCTACTCCAAGAGCCACCCCTTGGCTGGGTCCTTCCTAGAGGGATATCTGGCTAGTCCTTTGTTTTGAGACTCTTAAATGAAGCTCCCCGGCTCTTTTTTTGCATGTTTGTATTTCCCAGGGAGCAATGTACCACTGCATTGAGCGCTTTGCCCAGCAGCTGATAGTGTTATCTTTGGCTGGTCACACTAAGATTAGTGATTTTTCCCCTATGCTCTATTAGGCATTGCTCCCACCTAGCTAGAATCCACACTGATGAGGGGCAACATCCCAAAACAGCTGTCTGTGGATGGATATCTGGCCTTGGTTTTTTCCTTGTCATTACATTGACGTATAGGACCACTTAATAGGGTGGTTTTGGAGGTTTCCTTACAGGAGCCACCCCTTGGCTGGGCCCTTCCCAGAGGGATGCCTGGCTAGTCCTGTGTTTCAAGACTCTTAAATGAGGCTCCACAGAAGTCACACATCTATATAAAAGCAGAAGGTTCATTTCTGCAGCCTTCATAGGTTAGACACTAAACATACCATTGTTTCATTCAACTTATCCTCTAAGAATAGCACTAGCTTTGTAACGTATTAAGTGGCTTTTGAGATGTCCAAATGTGATGGATATGACAATGAAAATGCATGCTTGTGGTTGTATTTTGAGGGTTTCTGTAACAATGGCTAGATATCTCTTTATTTTTCATCTTAACAATAGCAGGTTGAAGAGATTCTCTCACTTTAGTGTATTTCTTGCCCTTGATGATGATATTCGGCTGCAGACACATCTGTTTATTTCCTTGGCCCGCATTTCCAGCATAACTGTATGAGACGCGTTTTAAATATTCCACATTTTATCCTCAATAAATAATGTTCATGCTGAGCTGGGCTTGTTTCATGATCATTCCTAGGGTTTAAGCATTACACACCAGACTTGTAATGTACGCTGCATCCCGGAATATGGTGCAGGGAACCTGAATAAATGTTTATTTTAAGTTGCCGCACAGATTCACAGCCGGAGAGGACTCACCATGAACAGGATGTTTTCTGAGTTCTGTACAGTATGCCGCACGTACAGGAAAATTATATTAGTTCATTTGCTTTGCCATTACTTCCTATGTAGTTGACATTTGGGTTGGCGCTCAAAAAATGACTTGGCCTAAACCCTGCTCCTATTCAGATTACACTAAAGATGGATTTGCATCTGATATGTTGATTGCATTGTTAATCTGGGGCTCAGGTAAAAAAAACACTTAGTTCAGACTAGAACTAAGCATATGGATATTCAGAAATCTAGATTATGTCTTGCTTGTTAAAGCTTTAGATTCACTTAAAATGTGTCCACAAACTTGGATCAACACACGTTAATGGAGGGATAAGGGTGGAGAATTTTGGCCTAATGCTCAGGATCTGGGTCATTTGTAAGTCAGGAGTTTTAGGGCTTAGCTTTTAGTAGTTGTAGAAGATGGGGGGTGTACTAAAATGTTAGGATCTTGGCTGAGAGGGAATATAGCGGCAGACATACAAAATTGGATTCATCTTGGACTTGTCCTACAATCTATTTCATCCCAGAGCTGTATTCTAAATAGCTTTTTTTCCAACTTCTGACCTCATATCTCTCCTGTAGTCCCCTGCAGGTTCAGACTCTATACAAAGCATGTCCTGCTGGTTTGTGCTGAGAAATGTATGATGGTCCCATTGTATGTAGTGGAGCTAAATTGTCAAGGATCTATCGGCAGCAACCAGAATACATTATAGAATGAGATTAGTCTATAATATGCCCTATAGCTACAGATCTATTACTTCATATACTTAGTATGTTTGCTATATATCTGTATATAAACATTCAAGAGGCTACTTAAACTTTACAAGGAAACACACACACACATATATATATATATATATATATATATATATATATATATATATATATATATATATATATATTTTCAGACACTGTTTGCTAAATATTGGCCCAAACATGTTCAGGATGATTTTAAAGACAGAATAGCAGAATCTCCTCATCTTGTGGAGCGTTGGCTGTATCACCTACTGTACTGGTGACAGCTAACGCGTTTTGATCATCACCAGGGACACTTCAGGACTGCAGGTCGCCAGCATTCTAGAATATTTTTTTTTTTGTTAATTATGGGATGGTTGTCCAGTCTGAACATTGGTCCCAGGGCAGTAGATGCCAGTAACATCAGCTGATAACACCAGGGAGCCTGCCAGCTGAAAGAGAAATAAAGTATAATATGGCACCCACTGAACTCAAGGGGCTGTCAGTGAAATGCACAGATAAGCCATGTCCTTTAGAATAAGAGGCACTCTTTGTAGCAGCTCTGCATTGGCCAAGAGATAGAAGACCCAAATAGTGTCTTTACCTTAGTGACATCTATCTAAACAAGTTATCCCTATAATGGCTGATGCCGTCTAGAGAAGATTTCTATCTGCACATCCTGTGTTTTTAATAGGATCTGCCATAAATCTATATGTATAGGCATAATCCGACTGTGGCCGACTGTTGCCTGTTAACCCTTCTAATCCTCTATTTCCCCCCCCCAACATAAGTGTAACCAGATGTGTCTCCATAGAAATAAAAGCTATTTCAACTACGCCAAGCATAGATGATAATGGGAGATTTAGGCATGATGTCTGTACCTGTTGTGTCTAGAAACAGCCTGAAGTTTCCTGACTCTTGTTTTGTGGTGATCAGAGAATAAGGCACACTCAATGTTTTTTAGGCAAAAAAAAGCTAAATATTTAAGCCTTTTGTTGCCATTTGTTCTGTATTTTAGCCTTTTTTAAACTTTGTTTTAGATTTCTTTTTATCCTTTTTTTTGCTACAGACAATGCTCGTATGTATCAGCCAAAATATAAGTATATTGGATTAAATTTTGGGGCTGGAAAAAGCTGAATGGGAACTGCCAGTGGTTTTTCTGGAGTTTAAAGTGACTCTGCACCCACAATCTGACCAATCCAAGATCTGTCCTGGGGTCCGTTCGGCAGGTGATGCAGTTATTGTCCTTAAAAACAACTTTTACACTTGCAGCCCTGTGCCAAATTGACGTGGCCTAGAGTGTCTGTGCATTAGACTTGCACCGCCTCTCCGTCCCTCCTCCCCGCCCTCCTCATCATTAGGAATGTCCCAGGCAGGTATTCTCCTATTCATCACCTGTAAGAACACTGCACATGTGTTGGATCTTTATGGTGCGTTCACACCTACAGGATCTGCAGCTGATTTTCTGCAGCAGATTTCATTTAAATAACTGAACACAGCATCAAATCTGCTGCAGATCCTGTAGGTGTGAACACACCCTTAATCACCTTTGCAGTGTTCAGACAAGTGATGAATAGAAAAAAACCTGCCAACGGGCATTCCTAATGCTAAAGAGGGTAGGAAGGAGGGACGGAGAGGCAGTGCAAGCCCAGGCACAGACACTCTAGGCCACACCAATTTGAAACAGGGCTGCAAGTTTTAAAGTATTTTTTTAGGACAATAACTGCATCACCTGCCGAACGGACCCCAGGACAGATCTTGGATTAAAAGCAGCTATCTGAAGGTACAAGTGGTTAGGAGGGCGCAGATTGTGGGTACAGAGTCGCTTTAATGGGATACGATTTTGGAAAATTTGGTCTGTTTTTGTTAGAAGGGGAAAAAATACAAAATACTGTGTGCGCCTGAGTATTCAAATAGGTTTACCAAGGTATTTTGCTGTGTTAGGTTTTCTCTTTATATCCTCACACACAGTAGACACATGGTCAGTGTAGTTAGGTTTTCTTGCTTTGTCTTTATATAGTTATGAACCGTATAATTTTTCACTTTATATCTTTGCATACGTCTAATTAATTCAGTAAGGTTTTCTCCTTTTTTAGCTTTACATTAATGCGATCCATACAGTGAAGTCTTCTATGTGTGACTGTACAAAAGTATGATCCATATAGTAAGGTTTTCTCTCCTTATGACTTTACATAGGTATGATCCATACAATAAGGTTTTTTCTCGGGAGTATTACGATCACAGCACCATGCAAAGAAATCGAGGTGATGCCATTTCATCTGCATCCGGAGCGAAGACATGGGGCCTTATTCTTGGTACGTTAGGGCGGCAAGGATCCCCCAAAATCTTGGAGGTAAGCACATTCCCTGCAGTCTCTTTTCTTCATTCCGCCTCGGTTTATTATGCACACACCTGCCTCGGCCTCTTTAAGGTACGCAGTATTCATCTTTTTAATGCGGTTTCTCATTAATTAAAAATCGCTAGAGGATTTGACACTGAAGTATGTGATGATGACTGAAGTTGGAGAACGAGTGATTTCTTAAAATACGATATGTAACCCTTTCACCGTCGGAACAGTCTACATCCCACTGTTCTGCAGACCTCAGTGAAAGCCTAATGGTTAAAACCTTCTTGCAGGACGGATCATCACTTGTGTATCCTCTCCTCCTCTTTTTCTCAACATGAACATATAATCCGCTTCCACGAATCCACCTCCCCTCCTCCGGAGAGATACATTTTTAGTCCTTGTTAATCTCAGCAAGGAATTTTTTTTCTTCTTCTCATTTACATTTCTCCATTTGCAGATCAGGAACGGCGGGGTCATTTTACCCTCCCCTTTCCCAATCCCCCATGCAGATCATTAAACTGGACACATGCGCCCGTTTTAATGAATCCTTGCCTACCATGTGCGCCCGAGATTACTGAGTGTACTGTGTGATGCCAGGCAGCAGAGGGTAGAAGGTGTAGTTGTGATGGTGTCATACTTTGTGCGCCATCGGTTCTGCGAGGGGAGCGTGTGTTGATGAGGGTGGGGAATTACGTGAGTGGCGAGGAGCATGAGAGGTGTTCAGAATGATTGTGTGGGGTATTGGCAGGGAGGGTTTGGACTGTCATCTGTGGAGGAGATGATGAAAGGATGAGTATATTGTTGGGGGGGGGGGTGGAGGGTGTCAGAGGGATAGCTGTGGCTCAGTATAGGGAATATGATGAGGTCTGTGTGTTTTGCCAGGGTCTTTTGTTTTAGCTCCCAGCAGCACCCTGTCGCGTTCCTCTAATGAGTATTCCTCTGTCTATCCTGTGTTACCAGGACAGGCCTCATTAATCTATTGGCTGCAATTACAGAACCGCAATTATTATTTGCACTTCTCATTAAATGAACTTGGAATGGTTATTGTTGGTTATTTATCCATTCACTCCCATCCCGGGCGGAAAACAGAGGGGCTTAATTAACTTCCAGCCTGGGAACCAAGACAGGGTCTCAGGCGGTGGCCCCCGCAGGAGGGGCGTCTGACAGGGAGTCATTGTGCAGGAAGTAATCTGTCATCCTCACCCCATCCCACATCCCAGGTAGACGGAAAGGCACAATTTTCTAAAAAAATGCTCTTTTGTCAAACAGAATGAGGTGTATAAAACAATAGTTTATAAATAGTAATTTATCCTCATTAACCACTTCCTGGCCGGTGCGTCGTCTGCTACCGGCTGCGAACCCTTAACAACATTAGCTCTGGAGGCTCACGTGAGCTCAGGCGACACTAACACAAATGGAAACCAAGGTGAATGTGTGTCTGCCAGAGGCCTGAAGGGAAACTAAATAAAAAAATGTGCTAAAATACAATTCTCTTCCTGACGAAAATGAAATTATTTCCCGCTAAAGTTATGCAAAACAACAGCGAGAGGATGGATTGTGTGCCTGGGTCACAGGCCTATTACTCTTTCTTTGTGCTTGAAATGAGGCTTTCCATGGCCCAGTCATTAGAATCATTTACCGAGAGCCTCATTCACATCGGTGCACAAAGACCATAATGGGCCCTGATTGACTCCATTGCCTGTGTGTGCGCCCAAGGCAACGTGTGCCTGTATAGTCAATATGATGGGCGTCTGTGTTGAGGTCAATAGACATAACTTGCATTATTTTCTAGCATTCGAGATACAGCAGAATGCAAATCTATTAACTCCCTCAAGGAGAGACCAGAGAGGTTTATTTTTCATCTGTTTGTATTGTGACTGCAGCAATTTTTATGTTTTTTTTTCCCCCACTTCTGTGGTCTTGAGTTTTTGTGGGCTATATTTTATATTACTCAGGCATATTTTGAGGCCAGTTCGTTTAGTGTTTCATAATGGCGGAATACATTTTTTGAAAAAAAGAACAGTTCTGTGACTGAAAGTTGTACCACTATGTCCTATTGTAGTAATAGGTTGTCTGGTTTGAGGAAGGGGTTAATCTTAATGGCCTACTTTCTATCCCTACACATGCTTCACATTTGCATTTCATTTATGGTTTCTGTTTAGCTCATGAACGGGGTGGCTGCAGTGGGCAATGGAAGCCATATGAGTTGTGTGCATCTTTAAAGGGGTACTCTTAGGCTACATTCACACGTTCCGTAAGTTAGTCCATAAGTGCAGAATACGCAATTATGAACAAATTTAAGGCCCATTGTTTTCTATTGGGCTGTTCACACCGTCCATCTGTAATCCTTGCCGCAAAAATAACTGACAAGCAGCACAGACACTTAACTAGAAGTCTATGAGATCCGTATGTCTTGCAGACATTATGGCCATTACCTCTGTAACATTAATTTACTGCAGACTATATAGTACAGTGAGATTGCAGCACCTGCTGCATTTATTTCCTGTCTTCTCTTTCTTCAGCACAAGACAGTATACTGTAAACACTCCTTACTGTCCCTAAATGTCATGTCCCAATAAAGATTATATATATACTTGAGACGTTATATATATAGACTTGAGATGTTTTTATAGAAGTAAATTACAAATCTTTGGCACTTTCTGGCACGAGTTGATTTGAAGGTAAATTTTTTTTACTTTAAGCGTGCCTTCACTTGTACTAGATTGCAGTGGATTTCACACTGCGAGTTCCAAAGCGATTCTCAGTACTATCATTTTGTATGGGTTTACATATTCACAGCGGACTTTTAATTCTGCTGCGAGTATATAAAGCCCTGTCCCCCTTAACCTACCACTATCTGGTTAATACATTACCCGTCCAGGCTCCAGCCTGCTTCTCCAGGGTCCTGGCGTCCCACTCAGCCAACTAGTGCGCTGCGAGATTGCTGCGGAACTCGCATCATGAAATCTGCTGCGATCTGGTACATGTGAAGGCACCCTTTAGTTGCTTTATAGTGACAGCTTTCTTCTGAAAGCAATGCTACACGAGTTACAGGTTGTCATAAGACTTTTTATCAGCATATTCATGATAGAGTCTTGTAATGAAAATGGGTTAGCCTCGTCCTTGTTCCATTTCTGTCTGACAGGCATTAAAGCGAATCTGTACCTGCATGTGGCTATCTGCAAATTGCCAGTACCTTGTTGTACAGGTCCCCATGCAGTGCCGGGTTTGGGGGTTAGTTTCATTTCTGCAACGCAGTGAGGCAAAGAGTCAGTGTGGCAGGGCTTAGAGTATCAATGCCCTAGACCTGCATCGCCTCTCCCCCTGCAGCCATCCAGCCCAGGGGCATGCTAAAATTATATAGAGGGTGGGGAGATAGGCGCTGCAGGCCTAGGGCATATATGCTCTAGGCCACGCTACATTGACTCCCCTCCTCACTGGGCTCAGGAGAAAGGCCAACCAGGCCGGTGTAAGGACTGTACAACTCAGTACCGGTGGTTTGGGGGTGGCTACACACCAGTACAGATTCTGTTCAAGGCTCCTTTCCCACTGAGCAAAACTAGCAGAATTCCGCGGCGGACAATGCTCATTCATGTTCATTCTTTAGCGCGGACAGAGCAGGAGCGCGCGCCTCCCATAGACTCCCATTATGAGCGGGAGGCTAACAGCATTTGCAGCGGAATTCCGCTAGTTTTGCTCAGTGGGAACGGGGCCTAAGTGTCGGGATATATCCAATAGGGGCAAATTACAATTTCTGGTCTCCTATTACAGATGAATCAGCAGGGAGACGCTTCCTCTGCAACTAGCTATCTTACAGCGAGAAACATGGTATTGTGAGAAAGAGTTGCAATACCAGACACAACCTGGGGACAGGTGTGGCACTGCTTTTTTTCTAATCCTGTGTAACTCCATGAAATCTTGTTTTCTTAGTACAGCACTGGCTACATTTTTGATCCAGAGCTGCTAGTTGGCCTGAAGGCAGCGTATAATAAACTGCACACTTTTGGGTTGCTTTGATGTAAGATATCAGTAGTTGACTCTGAGCCTTCCCTCTTTTTACATTTATCTTAGTTTAGAAGTTCCATAGTTTCTACTAAATGACAGAATTTCATGTACCCAGTGTTGTCGTCTGTATCAATAACTCATAGCCTCACCTGGATCAATAGTCCTCTATTTCTGTCTCATTTACACAAAAAAAAAGACACAAACAAAAAAACAATGTGTGTCAGAGTTTGGAAGCAAAGGGCTATTGTAATGCATGTGGTAATAAATGTTAAAGGGGTACTCCAGAAAAAAAGCTTTTTCCAAGTAATTGAAACACATTAAAAAGTTATATAACTTTGTAATATGCTTCAATCACCTATCTGCCTCCCTTCCCTATCTTTTCCCCCCTCAATCCTCCACCTAATGACTATTGACCCCAGGCTGCTATGTGGGAGCCATTTTGTGACAATGACATTACCAAGAGGGAGGCAGGTCTAAGCCCTGTTAGGCCAGCCTCCCTTTGTCAGATGACTTAGGTTGCTCAGCTCTGATTGGCTGAACAAGATGTAAGCTATCTAACAGTTTTCAGAGTCAGACATTACAGGAGACAAAGTGCATCATGGGAAACCCCAAACCAGGAAGCTGTGCCTATGCCGATGATGTCGTTGTCATTAGGTAAGAATGAGTTTACTTCACTTTTTGGTGGGGCATTGAGGGGGAAAAGATAGGGAAGGGGGGCAGATAGGTGATTGAAGCATATTACAAAGTTATATAACTTTGTAATGCTGCGTTTACACAATATTTTCGCAATAACAATTGCACTTGAGCGATAATCGTTCTGTGTAAACAGCAAACGATCAAGTGACGAGCGAAAAATCGTTCATTTTGATCTTTCAACATGTTCTTAAATCATTGTTCGTCGTTCGCTAAAAATGCGCAGATCGCTTTGTGTAAACAGTCTTTCAAAGATTCACCCTATGTAAAAGATGGGCTTAAGCGATCTTAAAAACTATCGCAATAACGATTTTTCTTACAAAAATTCTAACGATTTTTCTAACTACTTATTCGTCTAAATGCTGATCGTTATTAAAACCAAATCGTTGCTTCAAAATTGTTAAATGATCGATTGGGCGAATTATCGCTTCGTGTAAACGCAGCATAATGTGTTTTAATTACTGGGAAGAAGCTTTTTACTGGAGTACCCCTTTAATAAATGTTGCTTTCATGTTGCCTGAACCACAAGTCATCAGGCATTCCTGACAGCTTCTCTCTTCCCTTCCGGCATCAACCAATATCTCTCCCTGTCTGGGTATAAGGAAAGATATATCCATCAAGAAAGCTAGCAGGTCGGGAAGAAGCCATCGGGGACCCCCCTTATGGCTGGTCATTTAAGCAGCATGAAAAAGATGACAGGTTCAATTGAACTGATTTATCCCATACAGTATTTATAAATACATGTATCACCCAACTTTCCTAGACATCAGAAGGGCAACCCATTGCATAGCTAGGGCATATCTGCCATTTGGAAATCTGAATGTAGTGTGGTATAATGCCAGCCATTTTTGTCTTCTTTTCATAGAATAGAACTGATATTTTATATTGTTGAAAATTGTATTTCTATTGTGAAATCCTATGAAGAATTCTGCACCAAATTATGAAGATTTTGGGTGTGGATTTTCAGCCAATTTTTTCTGTAGGTAATCCCTCGACTATACCCTAAAGTGATAGTTCTTGCTGTTGTTTTGTGGGGAAACACCGACCTGTTTTCTATGGAACCCCAGACACTCTAGTTGTGTACAGATCTGGTGTTCTTTGTTTGCATACACAGGTTTCTCACCCCACGGATCCCCTGCAGGCTCCCGTCTGTATCCATGAATACATGGAGTATTTCCCTGCTAGTTCCATCTTGTTATTCTCCGCTCCTGACTTAATTAATTAGTAAGGTTATTCACTGAAGGATACGGCTTGGACGGCCGCCTCACCCCCATTGCTCTCCTCTTTCTGTTTTTTTTTGTCTAACACACTGTGGCTCTCTCTCCTCTCAGCACCTGGAGTCACGTCTACAGGCTCTCGGCTGTCGTTACGTGCGGCTTCTGCTGTCGGAAATCTTCCCTAATAAACTCAAGCTGTTCCCAGAGGTGGAAGCGTGAGTACAGAGAGCAAAGCTGTAAACACACACACTCACCACGCACAACCCTCAGCATAAGGGGGGGGAGGTGGATTAGTAGGGGACGTTGTGGCAACCTGGCACAACCACTTCACAGCTGGCACTGGAAATACCTTAATATTTATCACTGGATAACATATTGTAATGTGTACATTACAACATAGCTATGTCTGCGAATAAGGTGGACCCAAAAAGTAATCAGCAACGTCATTAATCTCAGTACAGTAATCCTGTTACCTAAAGGGGTATTCTCATCTTAGGTTGTATATTCCTTATCCATAGGATAGGGGATAACAATCTAATTGCTGTGCCCCCGCTGATCCCGAGAACAGGGTAAATGGCACACACTGCATGTGGGCAGCCAGCAATTCCTTCATTCTTTATGGGGCAGACAAAGCATTTTCCAGCACTTAATTCTGCAATGTTTGGCAGCCTGATAGAAAATGAATGGGGTGTGCACTGTTAATTTTAGGGTCAATTTTGCCCCAGTTGTTGGGATCAGTGGGAATCCCAATTGTCAGACCCACACCAATGGGATTTTTATCAGCTCAAAAGGAGATTTATTGGTTAATACATTATATAAGGGTTTAAAAAAAAAAAAAATACCCACCTGGACCTGCGGCCACTTGAGGGCAGTACATTAGGATGTACTACACTATATAATCTCATATCTGTCAATGTATCTTGCTCTACATCTGCCTGTGTGCCCATCTCTCCGCTCTCTTCTTTGGCTGTTTTTCTATCTTCCTTTTTCTATCTCTTACCATTATTTCTCTATCATCCTCTGTAAAATCTCTATCATCTCTCGGCCTATCTATTGCTGTCTTGCTCTCTCTCTCTCTCTATCTGATCTATCTCCTATCTCTTTCTCTCTCGCGCTCATATTATTTATCTATCTTCTTTATCTCTCTCTATTTGTATGTCTAAAAGTGCCCATACACTTTAGATTAAAGGAGAAGTCTGGCTTGGGGTAAAAAATCACTACAGGCAGGGGGTGTGGGGAAAATGAAAAAGTCCATATGTTTACCGCTCCCCGAGCCTGTGCTGCGCCGCATCACTGAGCTCCCGGACCTCACCAGCTGTCATCTTCTCCTGGGTTCCGGGTTTGTCATGACCTTGGTTTGACGTCACAAATGGGTGGGATTTAGCCCGCTCAGCCATTCATTGTCTGCAACGGTGTCCTGCCCCAGTCACTGACTGGCTGAGCGGGACATCCGTCAGCCGGGTCGTGACGTAGCCAGAGGGGAGCTCAAAAGACAGCTGGTGGGGCCCAGGAGCGGGCTGCGTGGGCACTAGGACAGGTAATTATAACTTCTTTTTTATTTTCTCCCCACCCCTGCCCATAATGATTTTTTACCCCCCACCCACCACACTTGTCATTTAAAGTTCATGACAGTGAACGATTTCAACCAAAATGATCATTTTTTTATTAATTTATCAATGAACCATCATTTTAGCCAACTAGTCTGTTATCGTCTGAAAAAAAGTCAGCCATGTTGGCAATTTTCAAATGATAGTTGGCCAAAAGATTATTTGTCTAAGGAAACCTTTAGTTTACGAGCAATCTTTTGGGAGAGGATATTCTCAGAATGCTCCTAACAAAAAATTGTTTGTTCAACCAGCAACCTCTTTTTATCTAATGTGCATGGCCACTTTAACTCTTGCATATTTATGACATCCTTCTATCTGTTACCCTTTGTTTCTTTATCATATATATCTCGTACCTGTTTGTTTACCTGCCTGTCTTTCTCTCTCTCTCTATCTGTCAATCAGCCAGGGTCAGTCAGAACGTTTGGTTACTAAGGGCTTGAAGAAGTTGGATGCAGCTCTAGGGAGTCTGGGGAAAAATGGATACAGTCTATGGCCTATGGCTGTATCCATGTTTTCCAGGCAACCACCGGTAATCAAACGCTGCACGCTCAGGTTCTGACAGACTCGGCATGCTTAAAGGAGAAGTCTGGCAAAATTTTTTTATAAAGTGTTGTATTACCCCCCCAAAAGTTATACAAATGCCCAATATACACTTATTACAGGAAATGCTTATAAAGTTCTTTTTTCCCTGCACTTACTACTGCATCAAGGCTTCTCTTCCTGGATAACATAGTGATGTCACGACTCCCAGAGCTGTGCAGGCTGTGGCTGCTGGAGAGAATAATGGCAGGGGGACACTGAGGGACGCAGGACACTGGAGGGAGAATCCCTCTGCCATCATCCTCTCCAGCAGCCACAGCCCGCACAGCTCTAGGAGTCATGTCGTGACATCACCATTTTATCCAGGAATTGAAGCCTTGATGCAGTAATATGTGCAGGGAAAAAAGCCCTTTATAAGCATTTCCTGTAATAAGTTTATATTGGGGATTTGTATAAGTTTTGGAGGGCAATACAATACTTTAATAAAAAGTTTTGCCAGAATTCTCCTTTAATTTGCACTAATTTCTACGATCTTTTTTATCATCTATCTGTCCATCCATTGGTCTGCATTTCTTATATCCATCTATCTCTATCTCTGTATGATATCTACCTCTTTTATCCTTCGTGTCTGTCTTATGTATCAGTCTGCCTGTCTCTGTATATATCTTGGGATAGCTACATTACATATTTGTGCACCCCTCTTCTGCCGTTGTCCATCCATTTACTTGTCAGTCTTTTCTCTCTCTGGCTGTTTATGAATCAGTCTCTTTTTTTTTTCCTTCTACCATTTATATTTGTACGTCTAGAAATGTGGCATTTTCCTAATAAATCACACGGCTTTCTATTGGTGAGATGTAAGTGAAACGTGTGAAGTGATCTGATGGCATCCGCTGTTGTATTTTCTTCTTTAATGGACTAACAGCATTATCTCTCGGAAAGCTTTTAGGTGCAAACTGTTTATAAAAAAGAACAGACCTGAAAAATCTTCTTTAGCAAAAAAAAAAAAAAAAAAGAGATGGCGGTGCAGAAGTCTCTTTAACTGTTTCTATTTAACTAGAATGGTAAAGTTAAGAGCATTAATGAGATGCCTATTATTTCTGACCTGATGAAAAGAAGAGGTTAGCTCCCGAAAGCTTGTTAAGAGAAAATGCAGCCAGTCCATTAAAAAAGTATCATAAACCACAAATGTGGTGGAACATCATCCTTCTCCGACCTGGACTGGATGCTACATTAATTTATAAACAGAATATTTCATGACTGTTTTTAGAGGCCACACTTACTTCTTAGCTTTTAGCTAGTTTAGAGCTCACTTGGCTTAACCCTTTCAGAGCGTAATGCTTTGATGAGTCTCAGCAGCTGTAAGCCACTGCTCTACGGTTGTCCGGGCATGATGGGAGTTGTAGTTTTGCATCAGCTGGGGGGGTGCAGCTTCAAGAACACTTCTATATGCACTCTGACTTCTATACACCTAAATAGATTAATTCAAAACCTGTTGCTAAGTTCAAAAACCATGGTGCCATTTATAACTGTAAATTGTCTTCTCACTACCTGCAGGTGGATACAGGTCGCCTGCCCAAGACTTTCTATAGACTGGGGAACCGCCTTCCCTAAGCCATTGCTGACTCCATATGAGGTAAGCCCATTTACGATCAAGAGTTTTGCTGCACTGATTGGGCTATTTTCTTATTGCTTAAAGGGGTTGGCCACTTTATAGTAAAATTGTTCAGTGTACAGTATTAGTAAGTGTACTCACTGTATATACTGACAGCAGCTCCCTGTATACCTCATAGAGCTAAATCAGACTTCCTTCCTCCAGGCTGTGCTGCCCTGCCCTGTGGAGAGTCTGTCCATAAGATGGCCGACATGGAGGAGCATGTGACCATGCCCCCCCCCCCAATGTTCAACATAAACATAAACAGGCTCAGTGGTGGACACTGGGGGGCGGGGCCTGGTCACATGCTCCTCCATGTCGGACATCTTGTGGACCAAAACACCACAGAAAACACCTATAGATTCTGGATTCTGTGATAACCGTCCTATACCCCAAAACAAAAAATAGGGGGGGGGGGGAGAAATAACCGAATGGTGGTACGATAGAACTGAACACCTATAAACCCATCCGATATGCAAATGAACAAAAATATCAAATGAATTGGTACAAGAAAACTTTATTGGAAAATATTGCAACAATAATAGGGACAAGAAAAGATATAAAAACAAACAAAGACCTGGGAGGTGGGAGACCAAGCATGAGGAAAAGGTATATGTTTACAAAATAAAGTGCAGGTGCATATCTTGGATATTCATGAATTTGCCATATACAGCCTGGTTATAAGTGTATTATAAAGTGCAAGTGCTCAAACATAACCAAAAACATAGGCTGCATAGCTCAATGAAGCACAGTATAGGCAAGTGCACATAAACAACATTACCCAGGGATATAGTTCCCAGAGCCTCAGGCCTCCCACCTCACACTCCTCCAACGTCGTTTCGCTATTCGCTTCTTCAGGGAGTGATGAGGGGGAGACCAGGAGGATGTTATATAGTATGCCCCGATGCCCCATTGGATGGCTATAATGATCTCACCTGCATCGTATTACATGGCGGCCACTCGTGCGGACGCCAGTGTCAGCCGCGGGCCACGCGATGAACCGGAAGTGATGCCATACACTTTTCTATAACACTTATTTTTCTCAATGTATACACTTTGACAATCACATCACAATGTTTATATGTACTCACATACACTTGGTGGATTCACATTCACCCTATCCCTGTACCCTATGCATTATATTTTATTACAATTTTCATTTCAGTACAGGGTCACTCAATACAATATTTTAATATTTTTATATTTCTTTGTTTATCCACACACATTTCACTCAGTACCAGTAGTTACACATTGATATATGTATCTCCTCTTCATCTCCAATAGTTTCATGGCATATGTAATTTTCCTGATGGTTCAGGCACCCATGTAGTTTTGGGTCAGGTCTGCTTTGCGGCCGTGGATTGTTCCTTGTTGTTCTCTGGTTTTTGGTCTGCGGGGTCTCGGTCCGTCTGTGTTTAGTATGGGTTACTTACCAACTTTTATAATACCAGTGTATGATGGAGGATATTCAACCTTATATATCTGCCTGCATTTGTCATGAGATATTTATTTCTTCTGGTGCTAAATCTTTCTTTTTTCCTCCCTCCTCTTTTCTTCTTCTCTCTTTCTTTTTCCACTTTTTATATAGACATTTCTTTATATATAGATATAGACATGACTTGTATTTTGTTCAGCACTAGCACTTTGGCGCACATTTGGCACTTACACGGAGCACTTGCACTTTATTTTGGCATGTTCACCCCACACCATAATCAATTGTTGTGTATATATATATATATATACTTATTTATATTATAGCACTCTGTCACCATAATCAATTGCTGTGTATATATATATATACTTATTTACACTCTGTCACTTTAATTGGGTATTTAAGTGATATTGTGCGGCCTAATGCGCATGTCCGGCCGGCTGGCGAGTCACGTGATTAGGACCGGATCTGGCGTAGGGCGCATGCGCCTGGCGTCACTTCCGGTTCATCGCGTGGCCCGCGGCTGACACTGGCGTCCGCACGAGTGGCCGCCATGTAATATGATGCAGGTGAGATCATTATAGCCATCCAATGGGGCATCGGGGCATACTATATAACATCCTCCTGGTCTCCCCCTCATCACTCCCTGAAGAAGCGAATAGCGAAACGACGTTGGAGGAGTGTGAGGTGGGAGGCCTGAGGCTCTGGGAACTATATCCCTGGGTAATGTTGTTTATGTGCACTTGCCTATACTGTGCTTCATTGAGCTATGCAGCCTATGTTTTTGGTTATGTTTGAGCACTTGCACTTTATAATACACTTATAACCAGGCTGTATATGGCAAATTCATGAATATCCAAGATATGCACCTGCACTTTATTTTGTAAACATATACCTTTTCCTCATGCTTGGTCTCCCACCTCCCAGGTCTTTGTTTGTTTTTATATCTTTTCTTGTCCCTATTATTGTTGCAATATTTTCCAATAAAGTTTTCTTGTACCAATTCATTTGATATTTTTGTTCATTTGCATATCGGATGGGTTTATAGGTGTTCAAAACACCACAGAGCAGGACAGCAGAGCCTGGAGGAGGGCAGTCTGGTTTTAGCTCTGTGAGGTACACAGGGAGCTGCTGTCAGTATATACAGTGAGTACAGTTACTAATACTGTACACTGAACTATTTTACTATAAAGTGTCCAACCCCTTTTAAGAGGACCCACCAGCTTCTCGAACATACCTATTTTAGGAGATTGTTGTATTTCCTATGAAATATAATTTCCTAAAGTGATATTGGCGCCCCCGTTGGTGAAGGTAACAATCTCAGCAGCATCATGGACAGCGACTGCTGTATGTTGTAAAGATACCTTTGTAAACGCTGTCTGTATCTTCTTTTTGTTGTAAAAAGGCTTTTATTAGGTGGTTTCCCTAGGATGACTGTGTCACTGAGGCGTGGATCGTGGATTACACAGCTGAACCAAAACGTTTTAGCTGTTCATTAGGGTCTAAACATCCTGATCTCTGTGATGGCAATTTTTTTTTCAACAGGGAGACTTTAAAATTTAGTTTAAATAGTAAAATAGTTCAGTGTACAGTATTAGTAAGTGTACTCACAGCCCTTACTGACAGCAGCTCCCTGTGTGCCTTATAGAGCTAAAATCATCTCCTCTTCTCCAGTCTGTGCTGCCCTTCTCTATGGTGAGTCTGTCCATAAAATGGCCGACATGGAGGAGCATGTGACCATGCCCCCCCCCCCTCCAGTGTCTACCACTGAACTTGTATATTCCTATGGAGGACACTGGAGAGGAGTCTTATTTTAGCTCTATGAGGTACACAGGAAGCTGCTGTCAGTAAGAGCAGTGAGTACAGGGATCTGCTGTCAGTATATACAGTGAGTACACTCACTAATACTGTACACTGAACTATAAAGTGGCCAACCCCTTTAATGAAATGTATTTCTCCCTCTAAGCAGCCAAGCTGGCAAATCTTTTAATGGGATTATTAACAAGAAGTCCATTAAAGTGTGCATAAAAGTGCACTACCCGAGATCAAGATTTTTTTTCTCCCAATTCATTAGTTCTAAAAACCTCTATCAACATTTATATACATAATGTGGAAAATTGCAGTTTAATAAGCTGCTGACTTTAGGTTTAATGTGTCTTTAAAAGGAAACTAGGTTCCCAGGACGTAATTTTCATCCCTTCATCCCTTATTTTTATGCAACCTGCTCTTTATTAATATGCTATTTAAGTTGTTTTGTGCATTTAGGTGGGAGGGTGCTACAGCCCTTGGTGCACCGATCCACCCACCTGTGGTCTGCAGTGACATCACAATTCATGAAGAGGGTGGGCAGATCTGTACCCTTCCCCCAGTGCACAGAACCACCTAATTAACCTATTAATAAAATGCAGAATTGCACAAAAACAACACTAAGGATAAAGGTAAGAAAACTACCTTCTTCTTCTGCTTCCCCTGCTCTGTGGGGGTGTACTTTCACTTTAAAGGGAACCATTGACCCACTAAAGGGACACTCTCCTTGTCAGTCATCCCCGCAATGCACGCTGACAGGGAGAGAGTGGTGACTGTCAGTCTTTCTGATTTAACCAAAACAGGACTCAATTATGATGGAAAGATCTGCACAGCTTCTGTGTTTTTAACCCACTCCTGATTTTGGTTGAAAAAAGACTGACAGAAATACTGTGTGTGAATATAGCCTGTAGGGGACCTGTCAAAGTGAAAATGCAGTCTACTCTGTAGGCATCATCTTATAGTTTTGTGGATAAAGTTCCATGTTAACTAGTCATTTATTCATGTAAATCTCCCTACTTAGCAATCGACAGCTGCCAATAAACACTGATACACAGATAGCTGTCAATCACTGAGTAAGACCACCCACATGACTACTTACTGTAGCTCAGAATAAGCAGCGATTTACATGAATAAATGATACATTTTCTTGGAAGTTTTCCCAGAAAGCTACATATGTGTGTTTAGCTCAAGCTCTATAGCATGAGATGTCAAAGTGGTGTCATCGTCTATGCACAGTATGTAAACCATTCAATAATAAGGTCATATTTTCTGAATTCTGCAACTAGATTGCAGGAATGATTTATTCCAAGAACATATTGTGTCACAGCTGTAATACATTGGCCATTGAAAAGGTTCTCCTGAATTTACCTTTCACTGTGACACTGTCGTACCATCCTGGACTATGGTCTGGTTACTGGGGGTGGTTTATATATTTATATTATTGTTATTCTGTCCCCCTGGGACCCTCTGGAGTGCCTGATTTCACAGTTATAAGCCACAGTGCAGGCCAAGTACATAAAGCAAGGGGTAAGATCCATCTGCCACAGTCTTGGGTTTTTACAGCAGGTATCCACATCACAATGGAGAACTCATCAGAAATACAGAGTCCGGTTGTATGGATTTTACTTTGTTAGTGTGGGTCCTATGGCCAAGACTGGATACAAGTGGTGTGCCACAAGGGTCTGTTCTGGGTCCTGTTCTTTATAATATGTTTGTAAGTGAAATAGGGGGAGGTTTGGTAGGTAAAGTTTGTCTGTTTGCTGATGACACAAAAGTGTGTAATAGGGTTGATATTCCTGGAGGTGTCAGTAATATGGGAAATGATTTACTAGATAAGTGGCCAATACTATGAAAACTGCCATTCAATGTTTACAAATGTAAAATAATGCACTTGGAAACATTGCATAATACACTTGCTTCTTTGCTAACATAAAATAAGGATTTAGGAGTAGTGATTTCTGACAGCCTTAAAATCAGTCATTAGTGCAACAAGGCAGTGGGGAAAGCAAATTGTATGCTAGGGTGTATAGTCGGAGGTATACGGAGGTATAACCAGTAGGAAAAGGGAGATTGGGATCCTGCTGTATAGAGCAGTTCTGAAGACCTCACCTACTAAAAGGCTACATAAATCAGGAAAGACTTAGGGTGCCTTCACACGTACCAGAACTGCAGCTGATTTCACGCTACAAGTTTGCAGCAAATCCGTGTACTGTGAAGGTCTATGGGGGTTACATATCCGCAGCGGAATTTGCATTCCTCTGCGGATATGTAAGCCCCCACATCCCGCAGCCCTGCCCGCAGCATACATTACCTGCTAGGCGCCGCGGCTGCAGTGAAGCTCCCGGCTCCCCTCGCTCCCCATCAGCCAATCAGTACTGCCGTGCATTGATTGGCTGATGGAAAGCGACGGGAGTCGGGAGCTTCACACAGCCACGGTGCCAAGCAGGTAATGTATGCTGCGGGCGGCAGGAAGTGGGGGGTTAAAGGGGCTGGGGCACATAGCGGCAACGGAATGAAAATTCAGCTGCGTGTATGGGACCCATTCAGCTTCACATGTATCAGGATCCGCAGTGGATTTCGCCGCAAACTCACATTGTGAAATCTGCTTCGGAACGGGTAGCATGTGAAGCTACCCTAAGGGATCTAAATCTGTATAGTAAACCTGCCTGGGGGAAACATATTTCTATCCTAATAGGAAAGGAAATAATATACAGGTAGACTAGATGGATCACATGGGCCTTTTCAGCCGACAATCTTCTATGTTCTTATGATTCACCAAAATTATTTCAGCTTCTCTCATACTGACTTTAGGAATTTAATTTATGGAAAATTTTCTAGTGGGAATAAAATTAACGTAGAAAAATACTCATTAGCATGCGGCATCATGTTAGAATGATCTTCCAGTCTGATATTGCCGAGATACATCACCCATGATGTACATTTAGCCATAGTGGATCCGTATCCCTGGAGGAACACAAGCTGAATTTGTTAAAGACCAAGACAAAGGTCAGCAATGTAACATATGTCAAACCAGTGTAAATTGTACTGCAGGACTTCTGGAGGAATCAATGGAAAAGGCAAACAATGTACTTTAATATTAGGTGATTTTATTCCTGGACTAGGGTAGTATGACCGATATCTTGTGTTTCATTACAGGCCTGTGTGGCTCTAAAGGAAGCAGAATGGCAGAAAACGTATCCGATGGATTTCTATTCTAACCAGTCTTTGGGTCCTTGGACAGTGAACCACGAGTCTCATCGTCCTTTACGTGTGACGGCCAGACAAACAAAGGTGCGGGCTGCTACAAGTGTCTGGGTGTTACTCTGCTCTGCCCTTGTGTTCAGCATGAGTTTTCTCATTAGTCTGAAGTTTCATTTAGATGTGAGATAATTATTGTACTATATGACTTCAGTTTCTTTGTCCTGCCTTTGTGTTCATGTTTTATTGAATGCACACTTGTTTTATCTATTTTTGTCACTCCTATTTATTTATTTATATTTGGCACTACGCTTTGAACTGGACCCCTGATTTTTGCGCACCAATTGCACCACCTAGTGGTGATCGGTGAACTTACTGCCTTTAGGCTGCAGTAAAAAGCTAATAGAAGGCAAGTTACGCATGGATGTAGTCATACTGGTAGAAGGCCAGTCTCTGCCTTTAGATTCAGTCATGATCAAATGCATTCTATCTTTTATAGCATAATAATGGATAATACCAGTACAAGTTATATAAAAGATGCTCCGCTCAGAGTGAAAGAGAAAATGAAGAATCTGCGTTTTCTTTCATACTGAGAAGCAACAGTAGCTTATTAATGGATGTGAGGAGCCTTGAGCCAGCAGGAGACTTTTCATTGAAAGGGTAGAGGTCATTGTAAGATAGAGAGGACATCCGAGCAGCCTCCTTTTAGAGCCAGGTAATACTGCCCATTCATCATTTCCCCCTAGTGCGCTTGTTGTCCGTTTTAAGGTCTTTTAGTAGCATTTTATATGAGCGGTTTTGTCCTTGTGTTTCTTTAATCATCTGTAATGGAAGCAAGGTACAATTAGGAATTGATACAAATCGTATGCGAGAATAAGGGTGACTTCATGGAATGAATACCAATGGTCCTCGGGCAGAAGTGTACAGAACTCTGTAATGTAGATACATTTACATTACTGCATTTTTTTAGCATCTTTGCAGATCATTAAACAAGGTGAAATTAAAAAGGATATGAAAGCGTAGCTCCATTCAGGCGTAATGTAATGGTGGAATAGATTCCTAACAGCAGGCTTTGTGGGGCTGTGATTTAAGAGGTGCGGTGGTCAGTAAACTGGAAAGGGTGATTGCATTCTCCAAACAAACCCATCAATATGCGGGTCTGGTTAGGTTCTCTGTATTCATGTACAGAAAGTGTAAAGGCTGATCTTATAATTCTTCTCCAGTCACATCAGCACATACATTCTGTAGTGTTTTGTTTTTTTTACTGACCCCCAAAGGGGTATACTTCATAGAGATAATTCTCTGGAACAGCCATGGGACCCCAGCTGAGGTTGACCCCCCTCCTCCTCCCTTATAGTGAGCTTAATCTTCGAGTTCTGTACTATTAGCAAGATGAATCATATGCGTCAATCGACATTGTCATTGTCATGCCATTGTCTTGTACAAGAGGTTCCAGAATGGTGCTTGGGTGGACTTTCTTCAATAAAAAGACCATAAGTTGACTCTTAAGGCCCTATTCCACGGTCCGACTGGAGGAGCAAACGGGAGCTGTCAGCGCTTGTTTGCTCCCCGTTCCCCGCTCGCTGCCACCGCTATTACACACGTCGGCAGTGGGGCGCGGGGGTCCATATAGCATTGAGCGACGGCAGCAGATCGCTGCTATATCAGTAATTTATTTTTCAACATGTTGAAAAACAACTGACTGCAACGATCAGCCGACATGAACAATGTTAGCTGATCGTTGCCTTATATTCCATGGGACGATTATCGGCCGTGACGGCCGATATCGGTGAATACAGCCTATAATCGCTTTGTGGAATAGGGCCTTTACAAGGTAACACGTCATGTTGAAAATGCTTGTTTTAATGCAGGAGGAGCTGAGAAGATTGATGTATATAGTTTACTGCTTAAAATTCTAGGAATACTTAATCATGTAAATAGTCAAGTGGGTGGTGCTAACCAGTGACTGACAGCTAGCTGTCCGTGTTCATATAAGAAAGCTTTCAATAACTGTAGGGCCGCCCACAAGGCTACTAAACCCATGATAAGTAGAGATTTACAAGAATGAATGACGTTACCTCAGAACCTTTTCCACTAAACTATATATCAATCTGCTTAGCTCCCCCTGCTCTATAACATGCTGCCTGCAGACTGGACTGCAATTCATGTGACAGGTTCCCTTTAAGCCCCTCTTTGTAAAGTCTTGAGTCCTTCACATATTATAACCCATATCTCCCATTGCAGCTGCAGAACACTTCCCCATCCCCGGTACATATATAAAATGCCATTAGTTATCACTGCAGGGTTGTTCTAGCCCCCGCTGTGTACATCACCCTCCTCCATAGGCCTGTTTTATAGAACATTACTACATTACCATCATTTTTCTACGCGAGAGATGAGTACTTGGAGTGCTGTGTCGCTTTCCTTGTATTCAGGCATAGACATGCTTGTTTGCAGCAGTAATTGTACACTTTCCATACTGTTATGTAACTGCCTATATACTGAGTGAAATCATTTAAAAGATATAATAAACTGGCAATGTGCAGCACACTGAGATTTTCTTTCCTCCCTTACTGCTTCCTAAATGGCAGTCGGGAGTTCCTCTCGCTCATTTATTATGGTACAAAGCGGAAATTGCTGTACGTGGAGATAGTCAGCCTGCGCAAAGGTCACTGATCTGGCGGCTCCTGACATTAACATTATCCTCATTCCTTAACTCCTTTGTGGATGAACACATTTCAGAAATGGTTACCTGGAGAGGGTGTACAGTATATTGTGATCTGTAAATGGAAAAAGACTGCATCTATGCAATAAATGTATATGGTGCATATATATGCTTCACGTGTCACCTGTTTACATCTGTACCAATAAGAGAACATCCATGATCACCTTATTCTGCTCTGGCTTCAGCTCCACAGAAGCCTGAAATGCGTCAGCACTGGAACTGTCTCTGGTCTTTGGATTTTAATTGATATAAAATAAATCTGCAAGGTCTCTTTACTTGATGTCAGATTTGCCTTCTTTCTGGAATTGTCGCAAGTGTTCCTGTCACTTCCCTGTAGCTCACCCACTGGTATATGTCTTGAAGTATATACATATACAGCACAGGTTTTGGTCTGTAAAGTGGATCTGGGTCTGGATGTGTACTAGTTGCACAACATAGACATTTTCTGATGTATCCCTATACCTGGGTTCTAACATGTTCAAGAGTTTGTATGTTCCCCCCGTTTGGGTGGCTTTTCTTCAGTTTCCCTGGTTTTCTCCCACACCCATAATAGGCTAAAGGGTATTGTCTGGAAGAAATTGATAGTTGGCAATCCTGTCAGGGCTGCCAGGACATGATAGTAATGTACACTAACTTGTGCCGCTACGCTGCAGCTGCCGGTACCTGGACCATGCACTTGCCGCTGCTGTCAGCTTTTCAGCGACATCCACTGCCGTGCCGCTTTCCCCTGAAATGACCGCTCAGCATAGACCGGATGTTTGCTGAAATGCTAACAGCGGCAGTGTACAGGTGGCCCAGGAATCAGGAGCTGCAGTAGAGCCAGACCAGTGAGTGTACGTAATGGTTATGCCCCCTGTAGCCCCGACAGGATCGCTAATTTTTAACTTACCGCAGACAACCCCTTTAATTTGTCATTTAGGTCGTGTACCCCAATGGGCACTGATATGAGTGGTGGCAATCTGTGTACAGCGCTGTGGAATATGTTGGCACTTATCAACATAACAGTATATAGTTTACTTTTGGTATTATTCCCATTTCCCCATCCATTTAGCTCTGTGCAATGTCTCTGTGTTCTTGTTTGTCTTTTATTAGCCATTTCCTTTCCACCTGTTCCTCTATACCCTCAGTCTTCTATCTTCTATAGAGTGTACCGTATCTGTTGTAACTTTGTCTTTACTTTTGTAGGGTCCTTTAGCAAGAAAGGAGCCCCCCTTGGACAGGTGTACTAAGACGGCAGATTGTGAATGTCAGGAGGAGGCACAGAGCCACGATAAATGACCGTAGCGAAGACCGGGATCCCCTCTGCCCCCCTCAGACCTGTTTTTGCACTGATCATTGGAGACACTAAAGTCATCAGCAAAACAGGTGTGAAGAAACCAAAGGAAACTGTGTGTTATGTCAGCTCAATAGACCTAGAAAGTATCATGATTCCATTAATAGCTTCATATACCTGGAGGGCATCTTGTGTTAACCCATTCATGTTATAGAACTGACAAGGCATTGCTCCATTAGTTCATTACATAGTAAGGCCCTGGAATCCGTGGACCATACAAAGAGATCAGGCTGCACCCTACGCTTCTGTCTTGGGGTTTCTTGAGCCGTGCGATGTCTGCTGCTAATTAAAAGCTCTGCTTAATAATACCGAGTCGTCTGAGCCGCTCCCCCCTCCCAGCGCTGTTGCCTGGGCGATGAGGAATCAGAACCCATGAAGCCCCCACTACTGGCACAGACTGCAGCATCCCCTCCTGCGAGAGCCAATCGCCTCCTGCGTGGAGACCCACAGCAAGCAGCGCTGTAATGTCTATGTGATGGGATCACGGGCTTTAATGTTCCTTGGAAGGGGCCCAGCAATCACTTCGCCTGCAGCTTCTATCCTGGGAAGAGCTGAACTCGAGGGGTGTTACATTGATTGAAGTAAGAGAGTGAATAAACAACAAACAGCAGATGCAGAATGAAAAAGCTTGAATAGGGTCACAGTTCCAGACTTGTGAAGTTCCAAGCACTTCATTTTTCTTAACAATAAACGGACAGTATTGTTTCTATTCTTGCAAAGATTTTCTGAAAAATTTGTGTTTACTGGCTGATATACAGAAGATAGACACATACAGATACGTCACCTTTCTTCACAATATCTCTTTTTTTAATAGGATCCGTGCAAATATACAAAAATATAAAGAAAAAAAAGCCATGTCTGCATTATATAACTTGTAATGTGCTTCACTATGTAAGAATAGAATTCTCACCCTTTCATTGATACATACAGTGGGGAAAATAAGTATTGCAGCTAAACTTAACTTGTGAGAGACAGAATCTATAAAAGAAATTCCAGAAAATTCACATTGTAGTATTTCTAAATAATTATTTAGGATTTTTTTGCATGAAATAAGTATTTAATACAATAGAAAAACAGAACTTAATATTTGGTCCAGAAACCTTTATTTGCAGAGGTTAGACCTTTCCTGTAGTTCTTGACCAGGTTTGCAGACACAGCAGCAGGGGTTTTGTTCCACTCCTTCCTACAGATCTTCTCCAGATATTTCAAGTTTCTAAGTTGCAGATTTTTCAGCAACACATCTGCCTAGGCAATTCCACAAAAAAAACAATTTTTGTATTCACCATCGATTGAACTCTATATATTGAAAGGGAGAAATCTGCAGTAAAAATGAGTGGCCTTCCTGTAAGATAATGAACATACCGCAGCATTGAAAACCTACATATATTTTGTACGTGGCTATGAATTCTGTACCACAAATGTGCTACACTGTTCACACATGCATAATTTATTAATATTAACGCAAATGTACCATCAGTTCCATGAGGCTTCCTCTAAAGCATACTAATAAATGCTGTAAAAACAGCGTAGGTAGGATGGCAGCCCCTATAATGTGCAAAAAATTACAGTCAGAAGATAGAAACAGATTAGAATAAAAGAACGTTTCAGTATCTGTCTCTAATCCTTATAAGAAAATCTAGACAATACAATCCCTTTAAGGCTATGTTCACACAATGTATGAACAAGGGCCGTTATTTGGCTCTAAAACAACAGACGTTGTTTTAAATGCAAATTGCATTGAAGTTTTTAGACAACAGATGGAAATAATTGACATGAACATTATTTCAATACATTGTGTGAAACAGTGGTCGTTGTTTACATTAACTTCATAGCCTAAATCTGCTGAATGTCAATTTATGATTGAATTTTGTCCCTTCACTGGTGGAGATTTTGCCAGTTGATTTCAGTGGGGTCACTAGGAATGGATCTCTGCTTCCAAAATTTTATGATTTTATTTTCTGTTCAATATCCACAACACAAATATAATAAATATAAATATAATAAATAAATAAATATATATATGTTTTTTTAATGGGGGGGGGGAGTAAGGTAATCATCACCCAGTGTGAACAAAGCCTGGCAAGAGAATTACATTGTACGGCCTTATTAAGTGTTTGTATCTGATCAGGCAGGGGAGTACAGTGTTTTGCAGATCATCATTAGTGGATGGCGGACAATCTTCTATAAAAACCACCATCTGATCACACGATACTTGTAAACAAACCACCTGCAAACTTTCTGACATGGTAATTAATGGTTTCTGCTTCGCCGCAGACTGGAAACAAAACAAGTCCCATTACTGAGGGAGCGTCATTTGGCATATGCAGGATACACTTTGATCTGTCATGGACTTAACCAGAGGTGCAATTAAAATTACATGTGTCAGCGTTTGTGGCTTTTCTACACTATAGTGGATTAAAAATAATGTCTGAAAGCATCTCCTAAAATTAAGTACAGTAAATACATTTGCTCTGGATGGATAGAACATGTTAAATACAAGCTGTGAGGCAAGTGACAATAAAGGGGGTTCTCAGATTTAGAAATTTCAATGACTTTTTGAAAACAGAGGGGCTCCAAAAAGAACCAAACATGTTTATGACATGGCCAGCCAGTGTCAATGCGATCTGTGTAATGCCTTACCTCACCAGTGGTGGTGCTGTAGGGAATGTAAACACCATCAGGTTCTCCCACGGATTACAGCTGATCGCTGGGGATTCCAGAAGCCAATTTATGATTTACAGACCTTACTAATAAAAAAAAAAGGGGTTGTAAACATCAGACAATCTATTTTAAATATGGGTTTCATGGTAAAAAGGCCTAGTACACACAATTCAGATGGTATCTCCTTCCATGTGTACAGTTTGCTTTGTGATAAATAGACCTGTTCAGGCCAATAATGGAAACCTGTGACACTAATGTTGGGATGCCTTTCACATGCTATTTATTTGAGTCTAGAGAGAACAGTACACAAGCAGGTTGTGCCATTGATCCGTACATCAGTCCCTGGCTTTCCAATGTCATTAACTTTACTATACAGTCTTTTCTATATATATGCAAACCAACTTTCTACACATTCATTTACTGTCTATTCAGATTATGCACCAAAAAAACATATTTTCCATAGACCTATCATTTCATGAGCCTAACAGGTGTAATGGGGAGGAGCCCACTCGACCTCTATAAGCAAAAATGCCACTTCTCCTCTTACTTTCTGGACCCTATATAAAGCTTTTTTTGTGACCTATACAGTTATTAGCAGATTATTTACATGTACTCTGCACACTTTCTTTTTTAAACGCTGGCTTTTAAGGTTTTTCTTATTTTCTAGTGCTATAGTGCAACATGTGTTAGCCTTATAATAGTTAAACAATTAAGTTGTAGTGTGCATGTGTGACCATCACTTCATCCACTGTCTATAGTATGTACTCGGCTATGTCAGTCCCGTAGACTGTGAATAGAGCGGTGGCTGTGTGCACACTAAACTGCTTTTTTTTTTTTTTCCGAGAGTCCGAGGCGCGTGCTCTCACCCAAGTGCACAAAAAGCTGCAGACGTGCCACACAAAAAAGTGCAACAAGGATGCGGTCTATCGCAAGCCCACTCTAAAAAGAGATGGGCCCCCAACCAACCACATTCCCTCCCCTTCCGGGCCAGAAGGCACCTGCAAAGGTTCAGGACAAATATCCTCTCACTGCCGAAGCAGAGAGAGGACCAATGCCGCTCACAGCAACCACCCTAGCGTTAGCCAAGGCGTTCACCGTTAAGCAGCCATACCAACGGTTTGGCTATCTCCCGAAGGAGACCCAGGGGTGCAGGGAGGCAAGGAACCTGATGGCCACACATGCCTCCCCTAGACCTCTAGGGGGACACCCAAAAGGGCGACCGCAACCTAGAAAATCCTTGTGACAAAACACACGTGAAAAGTGAACACACAGTGACAAAAATTAAATAAAATAAATAAAGATGTGTGCTGTGTGATACAGCCCGGACATCCGGCCGGATCTATAAAAATTGCCCATAGCTCTCAACAGCCGGAGACCGGAAAGCTAAAGGTGAGTGTGCTCAAGGGGTGATAGTGAAGTGCCGTGCTAAGTGCTTTCACTCAGTGGGATCCCATCTCCAGTGAGTTACGGCACCCTGGGGTCACCACTCCCAGGGCACTTCTGGCACCTCGGCTCTCAGCCCCCTCGAGCCCCTGGCACAGATCCGGAGGGTCATGGCATCTTGCACCGGCTGACTTGCCGCGCCAGCCACCTGCTCAACCCTTATTCCCTCCGTGTGTTTCCCTGCTCTCTCACGAGCGGTACTACACTTGATCTTAGCCAAAAGGCCGAGAAGCACACTAAACTGCTACTCCAGTCACACAGGGACCTCAGCTATTGTGATCAGTCTGTGATGGCTCCTGACACAGACAGAAGTGGCTTCAAAGGAATAATGGTTGACCTTGGGGAGATCAACCAAAACACCACGGAGACACACCATCACGTGCTTCTCAACGTCAATGAATCTAGAAACATTGCCCCCTGGGAAGACAAACATGCGAAAATACTGCGGAGACAGTCACGTGTTTCTCAACGTCAGTGAGTTAGCGAGACCTTCTACCAGGAGAAACAACCAGGTCAAGGGGAAAATACCTAGGCAAGATATTCCCAGACAGCTGTTTTGGGGAATTGGCATCTCACCAGTGTGCAGCAGAATTCTGCCTAGTGAGAGCAAAGCCTGGTAAGTGCATTCAAAGGAATGATTGTTGACTTCAGGGAGATCAACCATAACACTACGGAGACACCATCACGTCAGAGGTGGCATCAGAGAGCTTTATGTCAGACTGGAAAGAATACACCTCTTTCTGCAGGACATATAGCAGCTGATAAGTACTGAAAGATTTTTTTCAATAGAAGTAATCTACAAATCTGTATATCCTTCTGGCACCATTTGTTTTATTTATTTTTTTCTCTGAAGAAGCCCTTCAATCTGTGGGGACTGGATGCTGCAGCAACATGTGGCAAAACATAGTGCCATAATGGCGCCTAGTTTGATCTTTGCTATATGCATACAGTACAAAGATCACTATATGCAGCTGATACATAAGTAAGCACAGCTATATAGCCGCTCTCCATTCAGTTTGTGGGCCACATTTTCACAGTATACAGGTATATTGCAGAGTGACCATAAAATGTTATTTATTATACTTCTACTTTTATAGGAATAGGCTTTATTAATGGGAAGTAAACAGTTAACTTGTGTGTGTATGAACAGGGCACTAGTATTTAAAAGCCTTAAATTGCGACCATCTGTACTCGCTACTTTTCACGAAAGTGAGGATGATCGCCTACTCAAGTGCCTGCCCTTTCCAATCTGTCTTTGTTTCCAGTTTGCATCAGGAAAGTAATGCGTTTTATGGAAAATATTTCAAGGTGTTTCAGCACGGAGAAGGTTTTACCTGACTCTCGATAGGAAAGAAGAGGAAAGCTCAAGTGCAACAGTGATTCTTATTACGCTGGGCAGCCAGCTTGCACCTCGCTAGGTATATAAATGAGAGAAATCATTCCAGGTTGTGCGCAGGGGGATGTTTATGTGCGGCAGAACAGTTAGCGGAATGGGCTTTTAACAATCGCATTCGTTGTCTAAATTCAATACCTATCATATAAGGGATACTGAATGCTCATTGTACTTTATATTATTTATAGTGATACAAAGCCGAATTGGGCTCATTATTCTATACCGAAGCCAATATGGGCTGCAGCGCTGCACAATTAGGAGATGTTAGTCAAAGGCTATGACCAAAAGGAAAGTGCTGGCTCTGTGAATATTACATTGCTTATTAAATCCAGGTTATGGCTGCGATAATGATCTAGAGCTCAAGTCATTACTGTCCCTTCACCTTAATAGTATTCACCTGTCATATACACCAAGAGTATATGGGATCTTAAGTCATGGATAGAAGGTAGATTTACACCTATGCTTGTAAAGTCTATAGGGAAAATGTATTAAAATGGATTCAAGGGAAATGTGGAGCAGTTTCCAATGGAAACTGATGATGTTGCCGCTTTCATTTTCCCCTGAGATGGAATCTGAATGGTCCCCATGGGTAAATGCTTCATTTTTCTTTTGCACAACTTTTTTACATGCCCACATCTCAGGTATACCTAGAGGAGGACAAGAAATGGGGCCTTATTGTTCAGACATCCCTGACCCAGGAGACAAATTAGTTGTGAGTTAGGGTTGTGCTATACCCAGACCCGGTAAACCCTTGTAGTACATGTAGATGTCATCTCCTGCTGACCCCTTTATATGATTTGTCACTGCCACTTGAATAGTGTCCAATAAGTAAAATAAAGGTAAAATAGCTCAACAGACAAAAGGCAATGATGGTTTGTTAGAATACCTGCCTTGCTTATCACTGAGTACACAGTGCTACGACGGGTACACACCATCTCTGCCCTGCTGATCGCTGAATAGACAGTGCTACGTCAGGTACCAAATTATCCCTGCCCTGCTGATTTCTGTATACACAGTGCTATAACAGGTATAAACCATCCCAGCACTGCTGATCACTTTATACACAGTGCTACGACGTGTACACACCATCCCTTCCCTGCCGATTGCTGTATACGCATTGCTATAACAGGTAAAAACCATCCATGTCCTGCAGATCGCTGTATACACAGTGCTACAACGGGTACACACCGTCTGTGCCCTGGTGATCGCTGTATACACAGTGCTACGACGTGTACAAACCATCCCTGCCCTGTTGAATGCTGAATACACAGTGCTAGGACGGGTACGGTACACCATCTCTGCCCTGCTGATCGCTGTATACACAGTGCTACGACAGGTACCAAACCATCCCTGTCCTGCTGATCACTGTATACACATTGCTATAACAGGTATAAACCATCTCTGCCCTGCTGATCCCTGTATACACAGTGCTACGACAGGTACCAAACCATCCCTGCCCTGCTAATTGCTGTATACACATTGCTATAACAGGTATAAACCATCCCAGCCTTGCTTACCGCTGTATACACAGTGCTACGTCGTGTACACACCATCTCTGCCCTGCTGATCGCTGTATACACAGTGCTACGTCAGGTACAAACCATCCCTGCCCTGTTGATTGCTGAATACACAGTGCTAGGACGGGTATGGTACACCATCTCTGCCCTGCTGATCGCTGTATACACAGTGCTACGACCGGTACAAACCATCCCTGCCTTGGTGACTGCCGTATACACAGTACTATAAGAGGTACAAACCATCCCTGCCTTGCTGATCCGATACACAGTACTATAAGAGGTACACACCATCCCTGCCTTGCTGATCGCTGTATACACAGTGCTATAAGAGGTATAAACGATCCCTGCCCTGCTGATCGCTGTATACACAGTGCTATAAGAGGTATAAACGATCCCTGCCCTGCTGATCGCTGTATACACAGTACTATAAGAGGTATAAACGATCCCTGCCCTGCTGATCGCTGTATACACAGTGCTATAAGAGGTATAAACGATCCCTGCCCTGCTGATCGCTGTATACACAGTACTATAAGAGGTACACACCATCCCTGCCTTGCTGATCGCTGTATTATACAGCGATCAGCAAGGCAGGGATGGTGTGTACCTCTTATAGTACTGTGTATACAGCGATCAGCAGGGCAGGGATCGTTTATACCTCTTATAGCACTGTGTATACAGCCTGTATACACAGTGCTATAAGAGGTATAAACGATCCCTGCCCTGCTGATCGCTGTATACACAGTGCTATAAGAGGTATAAACGATCCCTGCCCTGCTGATCGCTGTATACACAGTGCTATAAGAGGTATAAACGATCCCTGCCCTGCTGATCGCTGTATACACAGTGCTATAAGAGGTATAAACGATCCCTGCCCTGCTGATCGCTGTATACACAGTGCTATAAGAGGTATAAACGATCCCTGCCCTGCTGATCGCTGTATACACAGTGCTACGACAGGTTCAAAAATGTATCTTCAAAATGCCCCCAAAGTCTTTTATGAACTTGTTAGGCACAATGGGGGAGATTTATCAAACATGGTGTAAAGTGAAACTGTCTCAGTTGCCCCTAGCAACCAATCAGATTCCACCTTTCATTTTGCAAATAGTCTGTGAGGAATGAAAGGTGGAATCTGATTGGTTACTAGGGGCAACTGAGACAGTTTCACTTTACACTATGTTTGATAAATCTCCCCGATATGTAAAACAGGAATGTATAAATAAAAGCAAACACAAAAAATAAATCTTCTTTACAATTTTTTTTCCCCATACAACAGCTTATGGCCATGCACCTATACTACTCACAAAAAGTTAGGTATATTTGGTTTAGGTAAAATTCATAGAAAACATCCAACTTCCCACTACAGTGATTTTATATCATAGGGCGTTTTAAGATTAATGTATATACATCTCCTAGATGAATACAGCCATAATGGAAAAAGGACAAAAGAGTTCTAAAAAATGTTTTAGTGGCATAAAAAAAACCCTCTATATGAACACCTGAACGAAAAAAAAAACATTAGATCTCTAAAATCCGCATATACTGAAATAAACCCAAGGCGGGGAATTGGTTAAATTCTTTAAATGTTTGTTTTTTTAGGAAGAACTAAAAGAAGTTGTAGCAATAGTAAAAAAAAAAAGCCAGAATAGCCAGAATAGGATTAAAATACTGCGTAGGAGGTGGATAATTATAGATTTCTGTTTCCAATCTTTTCTCCTGCACATGAAAAAGAACCTCCCAGACTTTCGGGTCCTTTGGGAAAAAAAGATGAAAAACAAATCGCTTGAAATATAGTAAACAGGAAAAATGAAGTTTAGTTGTTTTTCAGTCTTCTTTCCACTAATGTTTACCCGGGTGGCAGAGTTGGAGAAGGTTGGAGAACTCCGGAAGTCTATAGTAATTACTGCACATTTATTGAGCAAATATCTGTATTTAGGGAGGCCCGTGACTGTGGCTAAGCTGGGGATAAAAATACACCAGCAAGCCCTGGGAGGAGGTGAGGCTCCGGACACTCATTTTTACTGCAAAGCAAATGGTAAGAATTTTTGCATAGGTTGCCATTATAACGGATCCATGAAACAAGTATACATTACTGGAGCTGTCAGAAAAACAGGATACAAATATAAACCTGCAAAATATTTGCCCCTCTTTTAACTTACTATTCGCCCCATGAAAACCTATGGGAATGTTATATGTGTGTCTATACTCTACCAACCAATATACTAAATAGAACTGAAGTGATTGGCTTTAAATTGTGAACTGCAGTAGTCAATGTCCAATCAATCAACTAGTCCAGATCACACAGAACTGTCCACGGTGCTAAGTGCTACCACCACACACCAGGCCCCACCACGGTACTCTACGCCAGTGTTTCTCAACCTTTTCAAGACAAGTACCCTCATGTGATAAGATGCTTTAGCCGTGTACGTACTTGGGAACCCGATTAGAAACATTGCCTTAACAATGCCAAGATCACACTGCCGCTATATGCTCTGTATAAAGTCTCTGTCAGCAATTCATTCCCAGATCAGATCCTCCCATAACAATGTAATGTCAAATAACAATGCCCCCCGTAGCTATTTTTAACCCCCCCTTCGCAATAATAACAGCGCCTGTGGCCAGTAATAATGCCCACCCAGTGGCTAGGTGCAATGCTTCCTGTACCCAGAAAGGCCCCCAGTAGCAAGTATGCATCTCGCAGCCAGATGTGCCCCCCAGGTATGACACATACAACCAAGTGCTTCCACTGCAGACAGATCAGTCCCTTGTTGCCAGGTATACCCTGTGACACATTTGCCCCTTTCTGATAGGTATGTCCCTTCCAGTCAGATATGTCCCATGGAGCCAAATATGCCTCTTGCAATAGGATATGTCCTCTGCAGCCAAATGTCACCTAGCCAGGTATGCCCCCCTGCAACCACCTTTGTCCCCTGGAGTGAGATATGCCCCCTGCAGCCAGGTAAGTGCCCATGTAGCCAGCTACCTCTTCCTTACAGTACATATCCCCTTGCAGCCATATACATCCTCCTTGTAGCCAGACACATGTCTCCTTATAGGCATATACCCTCCCCGCCCCCCCTGCAGCCAGATACATGTTTTTTTGCAGCTAGATACTTCCCCTCTGTAGCCAGATACATGCCCCCTTACATCCATATAACACCCCCCCCCCTCCCCCTTGCAGCCAGACACATGATAAGTTTCTCTTTGCCAGAGTTGCGCAGCGGGTGCTAATGTAGCAAGGACAAGGCTGGTGGGAGGAGCTACCAGAGGGCGGGCTCGGAGCTGTCATTGAGGACCAATCAGTGATGCTTCTGAGGCCATGCGCCTGCTCTCCTTCCATTCCCCTATGACATCCCCCCCGCCCCCTGTACAGAATGCTGGAGAGCTGCTGCAGGGGAAAGGAAGGTGGAGCAGTGGTG